>NW_025857394.1:0-3967 GCF_002878395.1 Capsicum annuum
TATATATATATATATATTATTTATATATTTATAAATTGTACATATATATTTTTTGCTTTTTAAAATAAAAATACATAAGAATAGTATGTGTTTGGATTATTTTTTTTTTTAAAAAAATAATTTCTTATGTGGTAATAATCTGATACTGATGTGATACTGATTTGGCATTGACATGGTGCGTGTGTGGTTCACCCTTCATAGTGAGAGTGAAATTGTGATTTTAAGGGTGAAATTAATTCATTTTAAAGATATTAAGGAAGGTAATAAATAAAAATTTAGTTTAAATACTAAAGTAAATTGAATGAACAAATTGAAAGGGGAAAATGATGTCTTTTCTTATTAAAGAATACTAAACGGGACAGTCAGAACAAGCAAGATAGAATAGGACGGATCAAAATTTTAGCAGGTCAAGATTTGCTTCAACGCGCCCTAACCGGACCCACTTACATCCCTATAAACAAAATTGACTTTGGACTTTGGAGTTTGGACATATTCAATTTCAAAAGACAACTCATGTTGAGAATAAGCCACGACCATATAAGTAAGGAGATAAAATATGATTCATATATAACCAATGTGGGACTTGTAACATCTGCTACATGCTCACGACTAGATATCTAGAACATATACTCAATATATTTTTTGAGGTTTGGTATCGATAAACAAAAATTGAGATGTCTTGACTGACCAATTCATGTATCTCTATGAGAAATAAATATTTGTTATCTACCACAATCTTAAAAATTAGTTTTATCCCTTTTGAACTTAAATGTCTAAATTTTATTTATGATAAAACTCAAACGCATAATATACATTTTAAAAATTTTGCTCTTATCACTAGATCAAAATCATGCAGCTATTTCAATTGTGATAGAGACATATTCTCTTATTTATAAAGGCAGTTTAGCAACTGAAGCAGGTAGGAGGTCGACATATCTGCTTCAGTTATTTCAATTTTGTGATTTTACGATATCACCCCTAAATAATTATTATAAGTCATTTATGTATTAGAAAATTAATAATATTTAATAAAAAATAAAATATACATTTATGATGTGTCTGTTTTAACTGCTTCAATTGGAATTTTATTACAACACCCCTAACTAATTATTATATCCTAAATTAAATTTGATAAGTCATTCACATAATAACAAATTAATAATATTTAATTAAATAAATAAAATAGTTATTTATGACATGTCTGTTTCAGCTGCTTCAACCATAATTTTACTGTATCACCCTTAATTAATTATTATAATTCATCTAAGCATTAAAAAATTAATAATATTTAATAAAAAGGTAAAATAGACATAAACTGAAAATTAACTCTTGATATTTTAAATTAACTTGACGACTTATATGAGACTTTCTTAAATTTTTTTCATGGGTAATTTTTAAAGTAATTTTGATAAAGGGAGTTCATCACCTGAAGCCGGCAGCAGATCGACATGCCTGTTTCAGCTGCTTCAATCGTAATTTTACTGTATTGCCACTAATTAATTATTACAAGCCATCTACATATTAGAAAATTAATAATATTTAATACAAACAAGTAAAATAAATATTTTTGGCATGTTTGCTTTAACTGCTTCAATCGTGATTTTATTATATCACCCATAATTAATTATTATAAGTCATCGAAGTATTTAAAAAATTAATAATACTTAATAAAAAATAGATATAAAATGATAATTTTACTATGTCACTTCTAATTAGTAGAATGGACAAGAAATTATTATAAATTACAATAATTTAAAACTTAAATTATTTTTAAAATATAATTGACTATCACTGCCACAAAAAATTCAACAAGGAGAGTAACATATATTATTTGAAAATTACATAAAAAAGTACTAAAAATTACAATGATTAACAACGTAAAATATCTAAAAACATATTAAAAATATCATTAATTATCTAAATTTTATTTGTGTCACATAAATTAAAGCAAAAAAATAATTTATATTGGCCCCGTACTAGCATGGGCCCTCGGTATCTAGTTACTTATATATAAGAGGGAGTTTGAGTGCTGAAGCAGGCAGCAGGTCGACATGCTTGCTTTGGCTACCTGCTTCAGCTGCTTCAACCGTGTTTTTACTGTATCATCCCTAATTAATATAAGAGGGAGTTTGAGTGCTGAAGCAGGCAGCCGGTCGACATGCTTGCTTCAGCTGCTTCAACCGTGTTTTTACTGTATCACCCCTAATTAATTAGTATAAGTTATTTACATATTAAAAAATTAATAATATTTAATATAAATAAATAAAATAAACATTTCTGAAATGTCTGCTTCAGCTGCTTCAATCGTAATTTTACCATATCACCCCTAATTAATTATTATAAATCATCTAAGTATTAAAAAATTAGTAGTATTTAATAAAAAAAGATAAAATAGATATAAAATAATAAATTAACTCTTGATGTTTTAAATTAGCTTGACATCTTATGAAGCTCACTCAGGTTAATTTCACAACTAATTTTTTATAGTTATTATGTTGTATCACTTTTAATACATGTCTGCTTTGCGGCTTCAATCGTGATTTTACTATATCATCCCTAATTACTTATTATGGTTATTTAAGTATTAAAAAAATTATATTATTAGTATCCTATATAAGAAGTCACAATAAGCAGCTGAAGCAAGCTGCTCATGTTCGACATGTCTGTCTCATTTGTTTCAACCATGATTTTACTATATTAGCCCTAAGTAATTATTATAAGTCATTTACATATTAAAAAATTAATAATATTTAATTAAAAAACTAAAATAGATATTTATGACCTTACTGTTTCAACTACTTCAATCGTAATTTTACTAAATTACCCATAGTTAATTATTATAAGTAATTTAAGTATTAAAAAATTAATAATATTTAATAAAAAAGATAAAATAGACGTAAAATGATAAATTATTTTTTGATGTTTTAAATTAACATGACGTCTTATATGGAGCCACTTCAAAAAAAAATTGCAAGTGTTTTTTACAATAATTTATTATGTCACTTTTAATTAAAAGAATAGAAAAAAATATTATAAATCACAATAATTAAGAACTTAAATTATTTAAAAAATATAATTGACTATCAATGTCACAAAAGTTTAAACAACTTAAAATATCGCTGTGCAAATTTTATTAATCTAAATATAATATTATATGTCTAGCATAGAGTTTATCAACCAAACAGATAAAATTTTTAATTAAATGATAGAATTATACATAACGTAAAATTTTTAAAGATCAACATTGGACCGTGCATAGCACGACGTAAGCCGGCTAGTCATATAGATTAAATTCAATCCCCTAGAGAGACAGGATAATTTCTCCATATAATAATGAGTCCATATTTCAATTATATCATTACGATTGACTATCTATTAGTTTTTAAAAATTAACTGCTCCCACTCGATATATACATACACTAAATACAAACAACTAATAATTTATACATACATATATCCATAATCTATATTTATAATTTATATTTATAATAATATAATAAAAAATGTGAAGACCCTTAGACTAGTGATTCAAAGTTTTTGTGCACTAAAATACTCTACAATACATAAAATAGTCTTTTCACCTTTTTTGTCTAGGAGTTATTTAATTTTTTTAATAATATTAAAGACTTTAAAATCAACTAAAATATTATTTATTAATTTTTTTCCTTATTTGAATGATGTAAAAAGTACTAAAATAAATAGAATTTGTGCATGAAAAGAAAATTTTCGATTGATTAAAACTTTGCGAACACTTTCGGTAACATATATTTTAAATAGAAGCCAATTGGGTATCATAATTTTTAAATTATATTGTACAAAACAACTCTTTTGTTGTTTTATTTGTGAAGTAATTAACAACTTTATGCCAATACCCTAACACCCTAATGTGGGAATCTTAGTAGCTTAATTGGTTAGTTATCTGAACTTTCACTTGTTGGTGAGGGTTCGATTCCCCACATTGTAATCC
>NW_025857395.1:0-6252 GCF_002878395.1 Capsicum annuum
AATTGATTCAAAAAATGACTTATTTCGGTCCAAGATTCTCGAAAAACAAATACTTATTTTTTCAATTGTGATGTATATGGGCCTTTGTTACTAACCCTCCTTCGATACAAGTACCTTCAACTGTTAAAAACTCATATGAAACGATTTTTTTACCTACTTATCTCACATATACCTCGAAAAACAAATACTTATTTTTTCTCTTGTGATGTATATGGGCCTTTGCTATCTACCCTATAAATATAAGTAGTAGCATCATGGCAAGAAACCATAGGTGAGTACTTTTGAGTAAATGCCCTTTGTTTCCACATTCAATGAAGTATGTTCCATCCATATTAGATGGTTCTCTCCCCCAAAACACTAGAAAAATGAGTAGCATTGCAGTTGGAGAGGTTTTTATTCTTAGAGAAGGAATGAAAGTGGTACCTTGTAGGATTTGGAGGAAGAAAAGATAAAAGAACTAACAAAAGTAAAATATCAACTTACTTGAGACCGAATAGAAAATAAAATATGATATCTGCAAACAGAGACTTGAACAATCAAAATCCCTAGAACTAGTTGTATCAATGCCACATTGATAAGTAGAAAAATATGAAATAAGCAACATTTCTGCCATCTCTTCGCTGGTGCTTTAGTATTATGACGTAGATGAAATTTTCTCAATATTTATCAGCCTTCACATAATCACAAGTATATTATGTTAAAACAGAGAAATTATGTAGTAGCAACACTATATAATAAAACAAAAGTATACCAATTTGATTCTCCAAAAACAGAAATAACTTTGTGGAAGAACAAATTATGCCAACTACAAAAGGACTTCATTAAATGTGTATCTGATCAACAAGGAAGCAAACTTAAAATTCATTACTCTAGGAATATCTTAGGCATATTATTTCTCATAATCATATATGTATCTTATCCCTTATGTGTTTTAAGATCGAGAAAAATATTTTAAAAAATCGAGCTAGACAAGCTGAATTTACAAGTTTAGAACTCTTTTTCCCAACTTGGTTGTACTGAGGAGCAGTTGATTTGCTGTTTATAATCCTCAAACTATCATCATAAGCCTTCTGAGTTATTAGGAAAGACTTTGCAGGTATACAATCACTCTTTCAATACTTCACAAAGTCCTTCTATCTATGATTACTGAAACCCAATGTAATCTCTCAAGTGGGGTATAGGGAGGATAATGTGTATATAGACCTTATTCCTACAAGGTAGAGAAGTTGTTTCCGATAGACTCTCAAATACATTCATGGTGTAGAAACAGACATAAATCAGCTTGTCCACACTTTCATTTTCAGATAACTATTATAGACCAAGCGTCTATATCAACCGACAATAGTTGTTGAACTCAACTTTTGAGCTGAATGCAAAAGAACTGACCTCCTTGTAAAAGAATATGTTAAAGAAATGACGTTTCAAGAACTTCCGAGCTCCCTTTTCTTTCCCTCTCTATTTTAACAGTTCAAGATATAACCTCATTGTTCAAACATTGCAATATTTCTCCAGTAATATCGATATTGGAGCTTTTATGTGTTATCAAAATCCTTCTAAAAGCAAGAACGACAGAGAAACCCTTCTCACTTAACTGCTAATTAAATCTTACAACCAAAATTAAACGAGGGTCGGTCCTTAATTGGGAAAGGGGGGATTTTCCCCCTTTTTGATCCATTACGTCATGAAAAAATTATACTAACAATTGAAGGAAACAAGACTACCTTACATGCTGAAATTTATTATATTAAAAAGTAATCCTAGATTACCAGATACAATGAAGAAGGGACTTTTACCATCTCAACCACCGCAAAATCAAGTCTAAACTTAAATCAACAAAAGAAGATTGCAAAGCAGAGTTCTTTCTTGGATTTGTAATTGAAGTTAAAAGAAATCAACGAGCAGAGATGAGATGATTCTCCCTGCACCTAAAATCTGCAAATCAAAAAATTTCGCAATTGAAGAGCAATTAAGGCATCGACCTGAGGAACAAGAAGTTTCGAAAACCTTACCGTGTAAACCAAAAATTACTAGTCCGAGTAAAGAGGGTAATGGTTTTCCCTAGACCCGATAAATACTAAACGAATGGAAGTTTAAGTCTGGGAAAAAAATTGAAAAAGGGAAGAGGGAAACTTTTGGCGCTTGTTGTTGGCGAAATTTTGATAAAAGGAATTTAAATAGCCACAAATCAAATAAGTTATTGAGAAAGTTAAGTATAAAACAACGACATAATTACTTTTGGCAACAACACAAATATATTGCTGCCAATTCATTTAAATTTTATATTTTTAAAAATCATACACGAACTATGGCAACGATATTAAATATCTGCCAACAAGAAAATACTCGTGGTTAAATGTTTTATGTCTATGCCAACAATTATATCAAGTTGTTGCTAATTGTTGAGATTTACCAGCAATATCATAGTTGTTGCTAAAAAGTTGTTGCCAATTCTATACGCATCCATATGAGTCTACCCACTAAGGCTATATTTCAGCATTGACATCCCTTAATGTTGAGTCCTCCTTGAGTCTTTGGCCTGTATATTTGATCCCAAGCTACCAACGCAACATTTTCCTTTGCTTCTATTCCACCCTATAGAAACTTGCTACATTTCTGATCCACTTCCTTGAGTACACTCCTAGAGAGTATAAAGACAACTCTCCAAAATTTTTGTGATGAGAATAGTACTGCGTTAATAATATGTAACTTCCTGCATAAGATTAGTGCCTTGTTGATGTTGCTCTGATTTTCTGAGGTGATCTTAAAGCGTAATTGATGGCAATCCAACTTGTTCCAGCTCCTAGGGGAGAGTGGTAATCCTAGGTACTTAATAGGATCGAAAACTGTCTTTCAACAAAACATACTCAACAACTTTACCGTTGTATTATATGACAAACATACTTGATTTGTCATTGTTTGCCTTTAATCCAGTAGTCTTTGGAAAATGATGTAGAGCCTCATGTACTCTTCTCACAGAAGCTTCATGTCCCTTGTAGAAAATTATGAGATCATCAACAAATACAAGGTTGTTCAACTTTTTTTGCTTGCACATTGGATGAAATATGAAATCAGACAATCTCCCCATCTTGGATTTGAATTTTTCATAGCTACTCCAGCACCAACACAAAAAGAAGTGAAGAAGTAGGGTCTCCTTACTTTCAAAACAACAGTGGTAGTCGCCATTCAATTTAATTGCGAACTTCGTCCAAGTCACACAAGTCATGACAAGCTAAGTGAACTAGTAAGGAAAACCTATACTTCTTTTAATATTGTTCAATTCTTAAAAAAAATACCAATAAATAAGATAACTTAATAAATAATAAATAGTACATTATCTTTATTATTTTTCTTTGTAGACATGGAGAAAAAATTAAATCATATATATATATAAAAAGGAGAGTTTAAAAAATGTTGATGTGGTATGCCTTTCTTTTTTTGAATTTTTTTCTATTCTTTCTATTTGTATACATGTTATATTAAAAACACTCAATAATCACTCCATTAACTCTGTTATCTATTTCACTATATAATTATAAAACCAATAATTTACTTTAAGGTATTTTTCATATGTAAAAATCAGCCCGCGTAATAAAAATTTACTATGCTCTTACTGTTAAGTTTAAATTGTCCAATTAAACTGGATATAAGTGCATATTCAATGCTCAGTTTTCTTCATCTTTTCCCTCCTATGAACCCCATTTATTAAGTGTTACGTGTTAAAAGAAGAAAACAATTACTTTGGTATTTACTTTTTGCATTAAGTTATGGATGCAATCACTTGTCAATTATATTATTTTGGTTGCATATATATGCTTTTCATTCCTTTCTCAACAGCAAAGCATGCTATGCTATTACACCCCCTCGCCCCTATTAAAAAAAGTAACGCAGAATGAGAGCTAAATTCATATTGGTAATTTTTTTTTCCTCTTTTAATTTATTTATTTTTTAGTCAGAGGAAAATTCTTTTGTGATTATGGAGAATTTGATTGATATTATTTAATACTTTTTTTTTTCTGACATATTGTGAATATTAATTTACATATATAGACAAGCATGTAGTAGTTAAAATGTTGAATAGGGTTGCTTCTTTATAATTATGATAATGATTTTTGAGTTTTGAGATTTTATTTATTTCTTATTTATACTTCATTTTTGTTATCGTGACTATCCCCTAGTCGTTTTGTGAATTTTTCTTCTCTTTTTCTAGTTTAGCTCTCCCTATAGTATGTATACGTGAATTATGACTTAAGAAGATGAATAATATTAATTCTAGAGATGTTCGGAAGCGATTTAAGTCATTATTTAGTTCTTGAGTTTTAATAAAGTTAAGTTTGATCACAGTCAATCTTCAGTCAAGATGACCACAGATTAGTGTATAAGTGATTCCAATAGATTCGAAACATACTTTTTAGTCAATCTACATAGTTAATTTATTTTTATGGGTTCCAAACAAATCTCAAAGATTTATTAAAAGTTTTAGATATATTAGATAATTAGTAAATAGTAATTTAATGAATTACAATCTCAATTTATTTACTTATGTGGTCAATATAAGAATGAATTTAAGTGGGGAAGAGTTTGTCGTATTAGTTAATAATAAGAATGTGAAGTTGAGAAGTGGGACACATAAGTTATATCATAGGGTTTATTTTATTTTTTTTTGGAGATGGCATCAAGTTAGCAAAAATTTCTACCAATTCTACCCATGTATTTTATTGCTGCATGTTTTGTGGTTTTCTTCGCTCTTATTGATTTCTTTAACGGTTGTGAACTTTAGGATCCCGTCTGTATTCATTACGAAACCGAAAGGGAGGTAGATATTGGGAAAAGGAGATCACAACAACAATTAGAAGTTAATTATCGATATAAGCTAATCATCCTCATCTGCTTAAGATAATTATCTTTATCTAATCAACTTTAGATCGAGAGGAGATAGCTAAACTAGGATCCAAGGCAAGGATTAGTAAAGCGACACTCTAAGACCAGAGAAGATGAGTAAAATTCACCAAAGGGTGTCGAGAGGCTGTTGGTGATACATAACTTGCCAGATTCTGCATGCACAACAGTGAGGTAGATGAAGAGAACATGCACGATAAACCTACAGAGTTAGAAGTCAGGGGGAACAAAAGCCTAGTGTTCATTTCTAATTGTTTACAACCCAAAGAATTCAAGTTTTGTTAGGTTTTACTGTTCACAGCAAACCCCCTCCTCCATTTACTTTGTGTACTAACCAGTGATCTCAGCAAGTTTGAGAAATAATTCCATGCATTCTCTGTGGGTTCGACCCCAACCTAGTTGGATTACTATATTTTGACAGTGATCGATTTATCCCCATAAGAAGGTGTAGTTTGGGAGTTCATCAGTAATTCTTGAGGTGTTCGGAAGCAATTTAAGTCATTACTTAGTTCTCGAGTTTTAATAAAGGTAAGCTTGATCATGGTCAATCTTAAGTCATGATGTCCTCAGATTAGTGTTTTAGTGATTTCGATATATTCAAAATGTAATTTTTAGTCAATTTATATAGTTAGTTTATTTTTATGGGGTTCCAAATAAATTTCGAGGATTTATTAAAAGTTTTTGGTATATTAGATAAATAGTCAATAGTAATTTAATGGATCAAAATTCTAATTTACTTACTTATGTGATCAATATAAGAATGAATTTAAATGGGAAGAGTTTGTTAAATTTATTAATAATAAGAACGAAAAGTTGAGAAGCGGGGCACAAAAGTTATATCTTAGGGTTTCTTATGCGCTGATCGAGGAATGGAGGATTAATCTCACGGCTGCCGGCTGTGGGGATACCTAGGGCAACCAAAAAGAAAAAAAAAAAAGAACTTAACCAAGTATCAAATTATTTAATACATCTCTATATACAAAACAACAACGAATGTAAGTCACTCTCCATAAAATTATACTCCCTCTGTTTTAAAAAGAATGACCTACTTTGACTTGATACAAAGTTTAAGAAAATAAATAAAACTTTTGAATCTTGTGGCCTTAAATTAAAGTAGGGTCAAATGTACCAAAATGCCCTTTAATATTGTGGTCATAAAAATTAAAATCAAAGTATTGCCAAAAAAGGAAAGGAGTCATTCTTTTTTAAACTGACTAAAAAAAAATAGTTCATTCTTTTTGAAATAGAGGGAGTATCACGATTAAAAGTATGTTGATAAAAAAATGACAAAAAACTGATAAAAATGAAGTGCTAAATTTAAACATTGTAATGTTCACATTGTCATTTTAGCGGAGA
>NW_025857396.1:0-2098 GCF_002878395.1 Capsicum annuum
TCCCGTCAATAATATTTCTTATTCTGATATCACACAATTTAACCCAATTTTTATAATTTTTCCTTAGAAAATAAATAACCACCTCATCTTTTATTTATTTATGTATTTTTTTTTATTTTTTTTGTTTTATCCAAATAACAAGTCATAACAAACTGTCTCATTCTAATAATCCAACAACCCACCCACGCAAAAATGGACACCTAACCTCTCCCCCTTCAATTAAAAAACAACACCTCACCTCTCACCTAACCACCCCATACCCCTACCCTCACCCCTACCCCACGTGACCCCTCCATTTTTCTTGGCCACAAAAAAATACACAATATACATATACACTTACGGGGACCCAAATTGGGGGATACCTCACTATATATATTATACACATACACAGAGAAGAAAAAAAAAGAAAAAAGGGACCATTTCTCTTTTCCTCTTGACCGTAGTCCATACGCACACATTACTAAACTCCATAGACACATACAGAGAGGGAGAGAATAACGAAGAAAAATGAAGAGAGTGACGAAGACAGAGAGAGAGGTTCTAGTTTTCGCCAAGCGTTCTCCGATGAAAATTTTTACCGGAATTGATTTGGTTTTATCGCCCAGCTGACCAGTGCGAGAAGACCCCAAATTTCTTCATTTTTTTTCTATTTTTATTTCTTTAATTTCTAAGTTTGGATTTAGCCGAAAACACCAGAAATTCTACAGAAAACATGAACCAGTTATGGACGTTTTGTTGAAATCAACCCTTGGTTCGAATCGATCCTGTGATAGTTGTTGGCATATGGGTTGGTTGCTTCTGTTGCATTTCTTGGTTCGGATTCAGCAGTGTCTTTCCTAGAATTTGGGTGCTTTTTGGGGCTCAGTCGTATTATTGTGAATGGTTTTGGATTGTCGTTTCGCTATTCGAGTTGGATTCGTCGATCTTGAGGTTCTATTCGAAATTCCAGGTCTGAGTTTTCTTTATTATTAACAAAAGTCGATATCGAAAGGTTCATCTCTTTAACCCGCTTTCTTTTCCATTTTTGATTGGTTGCATTGACTATGATTATGTATGGTTTGATTACGATAGTCTGATTTCTTTGATATTGTTTTGTTGTTTGAATTGGTTACTAAAAAGTGAGTATGGATTGTTGAAGTGTTGATTGCTAATAGTAAAAATTGGTATTAGAGGGATTTTGGGGGTGAGAATTGAAAAATGACAAAAAAGATAGATTCGGTTTAATTTTTATTTATTGTTGATATGAAACGTGATATTATTATGATACGTTAAAATGGATAGGCGAATGTAGGTTTGGGTAGGCAAATTTAGGATTAAGGTTTGTTTGGTCGAATGTTGAAAATTCCGTGGAATATTTAAAATTTTGTTGAATTAGTTTGACTTTCTCGCACTAAAAATGTATTCATTTGGCCGGGGAATGCCTCGAGGAATTTGTATTAATTTATCCGGGGAATTCCCCAAAGTATCTTGTACTTGGAGGATGTTCATGATGAAGGCCCGAGGCATCGGGTAAAGCGCGAGAGTGTAGTTAGGGTTACTGTAGGTTAGATAGGATTTATTTTCGCATTTTTATTTATTTTGGACTGTATAATTGGACTGAACACTATATTTTGGATTTATTTTATTTCGTGTGTTTGGATGCTGGTTTATGTGTTTTATGTGGTTTATACGTCGTTAGTGTCAAAATTAGCCGATACGATTCACCAAGCAACCGTCGTCAAACCACGGGACCGAGGGGTGCCTAACAACTTCCCCTCGATCAACAGAATTCCTTAGTCGGAATCTCTATTCGCAGATCAGTTTTTACAGAGTCAAAGATCATTTTAAAAAGGATTTTCCAAAGGTGACTTGGCACACCGAATTATGCCAAGTGACGACTCTGAGTTTTGAATATAAAAGGTCCTTTTTGAAACAAATTTTCATCTTTTGTCACTTTGATAATAAAAACCCTTTCAAACTTAAAAAATGAATCTTTTTGGAGTTAAAAAAAGGGGTGTGATAATATATATTGTAGTTAATTTTATTTAAAGTAGTACATATACATTGAATAGAGCATATATATGTGAATATATCTTCTATATACGTGTATATTTAACGT
>NW_025857397.1:0-1830 GCF_002878395.1 Capsicum annuum
GGTTATTATTATTAGTCTTTGACTAAACATATATATTTGTATTTTTTCTCCATTTGCACCTTTTTTCCATTTTAGCCCATGCTTTATTCGCGTTTAAATCGCCAAAGGACCTTGGAGCTTTTTTGCACTTTTCCCTTTTGATAACACAGCTTCATCATAATTTTCTTTTTTCAATTTCTTCGTCCATATATTTGTAATTCATGCTTATAATTATTAGTCTTGGAGTAGAAATATACATTTGTATTTTTTTCTCCATTTGCAACTTTTTCGTCAAAGCCCACACTTTATTTGCTCTCTATGCAAAAAGACCCAATGGACCATAGATTTTTTGAACTTTTCGCGTTTGATAACACTGGAACTAGCGTCGATCAGGTGATATCATCCCAATTAGAGGTAAACCCCAACCGAAAAGAGGAAATACCAAATTAATGGGGTCAAGCATGTATTGGTGGCTAAAGGCCCCTTGTGGGATGAAAGGTAAAGCTTGACCTAACTGCCATTAATGAAATAAAGCACACGAGATTTGCCAGATAAATCCTTCCAATCAACAATATAAAAAGGTAAAAGCTTTGAGACACGCATTCTATTTCACGGAGCAAACGGTAAGCCCAACAATATGCAGTTTTCGTGTCCTGAAACCAGTAAGACTATATCAGATCTGTAGCGCATAACAGAATACAAGGTTGAAAACCTATCGAAAAGAATAATACAATGCTGTATATTCCCCATAACGCATCATCTAATCCGTATTGTTAGAGAAACATTGCAACTTAACTGGTAAGAAAGCTGTATCTACTTTTCCTTGTGAGTAGACTCATGTGATAGAGGTTTCAGAAAGTGACATTAGCAAGCCAAGCCACAGTATAAATCAACTGAGAACTTAAGTAACTCCCTTATTGTTTCTCCATGACTAGAAAACAGGGTTATATACTTTCAATTTCCATCAGAGCTGAAGACTTATTAACTTGCAAGAACTAATTTTGAAGTAAGAACAAAAGGAAATTTTGAGTCTTTACCTTGCTTATTAAGGCATAATGCTGCACATGTGGCGGTTACAGCATTCTGAAGTTGGTGAGCTCCAAGCATGCGTAGTTTCACACCTAAAAGTTCAATTGACTGAACTATTTATGAAAAAGCAATCAATAGCTTGTTATGTTGTTAGAAATTGAACAAGTTTCAAAAAGTCCAATTTGTCATGTATGAACCACAAACGAAGATCAGTATATACCAGATCAAAGTCCTTCTCAATGTGAAGCACTATATCACATAATTGGCGTGGTATGCCACTCACTTCGCAAAAGCCTCTCAAAGCGCTTCTATTTCCGGGATCACATGCTGATACCACTGGTGAAGACATAGAAGATGCTTTACTACGAAGAATGTACTCAATCGATGGAATGAACGGACCTCCTAGAACCAGCTGAAATATTGAATCATTTGAAGCAAGTCAAGCACAGTTGATCAGATAGCAAAATTGTAAATAATATTTTTTCAACATAACATGCTATACACACAATACTATCTCATCGAAGTTTTGACGTTAGAACTAGCAGACTAGTACCCTAGGGCATAAATAATACAACCATTAATCCATTATAGGGCATGAGCTGTTTGCTCAGAGTCTGAAAGCACATCTGTTTAGATAACCCTAAACAGAAAATATCAGATCAAACACAATTTCCAGGAAGAAAAAAAAAAATCATCTTCATATATATATCCAATGGATATGTGAAGGAAAGACCACCTAACTGGGCGCCCATTTTTAATTATTCCTGATTTCGCCACCGCTATACTTTCCAAAGAGCCCCCAAGCGCATCCAAATGTTCCTC
>NW_025857398.1:0-1874 GCF_002878395.1 Capsicum annuum
TATATTATATTAAAGCTAGTGAAAAATAATTTTAAAAAATATTTGTCAAGGTGCATTATTGAATCCTTGAATTATTTTTAAATATCTTAGAAAGATGCATACGCTGTATTCTTAATTGAGACAAAAAATTTAGATGTGTCTTACATTTGCCTAGCATTAAAAGCGTTGGCTCGTTGTTTAAAAACTCGTAACAATTTTATCTTATCGGAATGCTACATAACCTTAATAATAAACTTAAGCAAAATTCATTTGATGGTTAATTAATTTAACAAATAATTATTAAGTTATTAATGACAATGAAATAAAATGATAAAATAGTAAAATAAATTAAAATTAAAATAGAAATAAAATTATACATAAAGCTACCCATATTATGCTAATTTTCACTACAAGAAAAGTGCTTATTACTTGGAGATTTTTATAGGGATAATGCGGTAAAATCCCCAAGTAATTTGATTACCTGCGGATTTCTTACCAATTAGAATCCAAAGGAAATACTTTCGTAGGTAATTATTACCTGCGAATTTATAAAATCCCTAGGTAATTACCTGTTAATTAGTTATTTGCGAATTTATTTGCGATTTACTATCAAAATTTTGCATGAATTATTTTGTAAAATTTCATAAAAAAGGATTTTACCTGCGGATTTTCACAAAAAAATTCACAAAGTATTCCCCACGAAGATTCCCAAGTAAATTCGAAGGAAGTTTAGAGGTGATAAATCCTAATTAATAAAAGAAAATTTCTTGCGGATATTTATGAAACTATTTCACAAGAAAATTCGTATGAAATGCCCCAAGTAAATTCGCAAGAATAAATTTTCTCAATTTTCATGTACATCCCCATGAAAATTCCCAAGTAATAATTTTCAATTTTCATGTACATCCCATGAAAATTTTTAAGTAATAATTCACATGTAAATTACTGAAAATATTTCACAATTAGTCAAAAATCTATTCAAAACCTTCAATAATTCTCAAAAATATCATTCAATACAAGTCTAACGTAAACCATTATTACAATTTACATCTAACAAAAAAACATAATTCATAACATCCATATTAATAATGTATGATTCTTAAATGGTTCAAAACGAAATATTTCGAACATGAATCCTCAATAAAACTATTAACCATCAGGGTCAGAATCACTTTCTTTCTCATAAGCTTGGTTGTCTTCTAGAGATGGGAGTTCATCATTTGAAGATGATTTCTTACGTTCATGTTTTATCAATAAGTCCAATTCCTTTCTCATCCTTCTTCCACAATTGATGCACTTTGAGCAGTTAATATTTCTTGTTTCTTTGTTTCAAACTTATTCTGCATAAAAATATATTAATTCAAGCTATAAAAAGTGCTAAAAATACATTAGTAACAAAAATTATATGACATTATAGTATCAAATAAAATCATAAAAATCAACAAATATAAACATGTATATATTTGCATATAAAGCATCATAAACTCGAAGTTGATTTTTCAAATTATTGTGACTATTGTTATGACTTGTTCTATTAAGATAATAGGGGATGAAATTAGAAGAATAAGAAAACAAGAGGAAGGGTTCAAGTGGTGTCATATATTTAACACTTATTGTGAAGAAAACTCTTTTCTTATTTGTTAAAACTCTGTACCCGGTCAAATGGATTATACAAGATACACTGCAATAGATTATACATTGTCAGGTACACTGCAATGGATACAAGAAGATTTACTCAATGGAAAATTCTCAAAGCAGAGATCTTTTCATATAACCAAACATATTTATTTTGTAACTATACTTTATTATTTTCAAGTTATTAGTATACATTTCAAGTAACTAGACTTATCCATTTTCAAGTCACAAGTTCGCAATTTCAAGTAACTACAATTAAC
>NW_025857399.1:0-1071 GCF_002878395.1 Capsicum annuum
TGTGGAGCATTCCAGTGACGACATCTTGAGAATCCTCCTGCTCCTGGCGAGGTGGTATAGCATAGATACAATTCTAGCGTGAACCGCCAACAGTACTATAAGAGGTGCCTTGAGGAGGAACTGGGCTGACTACGGGAGTGGGGTAACTGGTAGCCTGGGGATGAGCATCTCGACTCCCCTATCTAGCATACGGATAATCTCTAAGTCGGTGGGCAAACTTGCCACAACCAAAGCAACCTCTCTGATCAACAAAACACTCACCAGAAAATTTTCTGCCACATTTGGCATATGAAGGAGGATGAGGTCTGTTATTTATACTTTCCTAAGACCTGGATGGGATAGTCCTGTTCCCCTACTCCTGCCTACTTCTAAGTGTGGAAGCACTAAATGAGAAAGGCACGGGCATAAATGCACATCTCTAGAATTGAGTGTGGTCCCCTTCATAGAATCTAGACTGACCGAATCCTTGTTGCTCTGATCTAGCTCTTTTATTCCCTCTTACTCTCTCCCTCTCTTTCACCTTAACAACTTTAATCTATTAGACATGTATCATCAACTGAGAAAGGTCCATCTCTATATTAAGCATAACGGATCTACACTCGTTCACAACGTACCTCAACACACCAGTCACGAACTTACTCATGATGGTCCAGGAGTCAGCCATCTTACTAGGTGCATATTTTGGCAACTAATTGAATCTAAGGAAATACTCTTTAACAGTCATGGAGCCTTGTCTCAAATTCATGAATTTCTCTATCTTCACTTCCCTCATATCAAGAGGAAAGAATCTGTCCAAGAACGCATCCAGAAATAAAAGCCAAGTCATGGCAACGTCTTACATTCGATAGGCAGCCAATTTAACACTCTCCTCCTCAATCACATGCATAATCTAGGTGATTTTTCTCACTTCATACAAGTACATCTGTGGGCCAGCACCTACCTTCGACCCATAGAACTCAGGCGGATTCATCCGCATAAAGACACAATCCTGAGCTACAGCAGCATTATTCTCTTGTGGAGGCAAAATAGTAGCCTGGTTGTTAGCTTGAGTATTGGCAATAACTGCCTGGG
>NW_025857400.1:0-5304 GCF_002878395.1 Capsicum annuum
AGTATGATATTGTCCGCTTTGGGCAAAGCCCTCACGGATTTATTTTTGGGCATCTCCCAAAAGGCCTCATTCTAGTGGAGTTCGGTGACACTTTTAAATATTGGACATGTTCCCTCTATTTTTCCGATGTGGGATTATTTTTGCTTCTCAACACCTATTGCTGCTGGTGGGAGGTAGCACGTATACCGTGGAATTAGTCGCGTTGTGCGAAAGTAGGGCCGAACACCTTAGTTAACAAAAAAAGACATGAGGCCTCGGGTTCAATCCCAAAAGAGACAAAAAAAATACTGAGTGTCTTATTGGTACCTGTTGCTTGTAGGAGATAGCAAGCGCCCTAGCGCGATAGCGACCCCTAGGATCGCGACAACAATATCTCCTTACCTGTAGGGGCTATATATAGACCCCAAGACGCGTTTGGGTCATTTTTCCTTAATCTTTGAGCTCGTTGATTTAGTTGACGTGTGCCAAAGCTAACCCGAACTTCATGGTTATCAAAAAAACAATCTCAAGTTCAAATCCCAGATGTAAAAAACACTAGGTGATTCTCTCTGCTTTGTCGCTGATAGGAGGTGGCAAGTATCCCGTGAATTTAGCGAGGTGAGCAAAAGCCACTCCACACATTATCAAAACAAAAAAGGATAAAATAAAATATCTTGCAACAAACACATGTATAGCAGAGCAAGAGAGCAAACGTGCTTCATGGAGACGATTTTATAGACATATTACATATTAACTAGAAATGGAATCACAAAACTTCATGTTAGTGTTAAATCAATATATAAGTCATGTTTTTTATGATAGAACACTATCATATTAAAAAAAGACATGAGGTATCAGGTTCAAATCTCAATAGATACAAAAAAATCACTAGATGATTACTTTCCATCTGTTCTAGCCTCGGTAAAATGAGTTACCTGGTACCTTGCTTGAGGGAGATGACAAGTATCCTGTGGAATCAAATTCCAGCATAGACAAAAAATCATTAGTTGATTCTTCCTAATATCTGTTGCTAGTGGGAGGTGATATCCCATAAAATTAGTCGAGCTACCAAAAGTTGGTACGAACACCATGGTGATTAAAAAAAAAAAAAATGAGGTCTCACCATCTCAGGTTCAAATTCCAGCATAGACAAAAGATCAGTAGGTGATTCTTCGTCATATCTGTTGCTAGTGAGAGGTGAAAAGTATTCCGTAGAATTTATTGGTGTCCCGAAAGCTGGCACGAACACTACGATGATTAAAAAAGGACATGAGGTGTCATGTTCAAATTTCAACTGAGATAAAAAATCATATCTATTGCTGGTGGGAGGTGGGAGGTATCGCATGAATTATTAGTCGAGGTTCCGAAATAAGACATTAGGTCTCAGGTTCAAATTCCAGTGATTCTTCGTAATATCTATTGCTAGCGAGAGATGATAGATACACATGAATTTAATAAGTACACAAAAATTGATTCAGACATCACGTATTATCAATTATAAAAACATTTTCAGAGGGAGATTTCAGGGTGGTAAATTACACAAATGGTCATTCACATAATAATCAAAAACATAGTACTCCCTCATTTTATTATTTGACATTATTTAACTTGAGACAGTTTTTATTTTAAGAAAAAAAAAAAACAAGATTGTTAAAACTTATGGTCTAAAAAAATAAGGAATTGTTTTTAATTATATATAGTAATAGGTAGGGAATAATTTTTTTAGATTTCTTTATAACTTTATCAAAATGGTGTATGTATAAATTAAATTCAAATTAGTGACGTAATACAATTTCGTTGGCTCAAAATCCACCCCACCCCACCCCAATTGTTTTCAACTTTAAACACTAATATTTTTTATTATTTACAACTTATTTTCATGGAATCGATCATTATTTGTGTTATAAATGTATCATATATAGTGAATGTCTATTTTACCATATATAGTGAATATCTACTTTACCATATATTATGTATGCCTATTTATGAAAAAGTTACAAATCTCAAAGTTAGTTTTCCCGTATAAATAAAGGAATTTTCGTTCATTGTAATTCACTCCATCAAGAGATTCCTCAAGAGAAATAAGAATTACTCTCTCTATTTTCCCTACTCTTCTTCTTCTTTGTTCTTTTATAACAATTTGTATGTAGTTCACTAGTATGATTATTAGGAACATTTATCAAAAGATCACGTTAGTTAAGAACTATTTAACGATAAATTAGTAATAAATTTTACAACTGGATCCTAATTTTTTTCGCAATGAGCATAGAAATTAGAAAGTGATTATACTCTCTTAAAACATATGATAAACAATTACACAAAGCTCAAATTCAAATTTCTCAATACTGGAGATCCAATAATAATCATGTCATCTTTTGATTTTTGTTGGCTCGGATGTATTCAGAGTAACAAGAAAGTCATTGTCACACCGACAAAACACACGTGAGACGTTGATTGGCAGTATATAAAAAAGCGAGCCTTAGACCTTCGTGACACATTTTAAAGTCGCGCGAGCCTAATCTAAAATCAAAAGTCAACAATACAAGCTATCACATCCATAATCGTGATGTTCAATCCAACATAAGAATAAAATACCAATTAAAACTTCTACAACTTAAGCAGAGACTTATTTTAAGGTCATTTTGTTATTACCTATAAGGGAAAATGATTATAATTTTCGAGTGAATAAATTATTGCGTTCTAAAATATTGTCTTCTCATATAAATAACTACTACTATATTAGTCATAAAACAAAGAAGACAAGAAAAAATAAAGTGTGCATCAATCAAAAAAAGAGAGAGCACAATCTAATTTGCACCGTTGGGAAAATTTATCCCTCTTTTAGATAAATCGTTTTTTTATTTGGTTTGGTTTGATTTAGTTTTGATTTTGTTCAAAAAAATTTAAAAAATAATCAAACTGATTAATAATATATATATATATATACTAGTTTAGCTGCACGTGTCTCGCACGTGCCTCGCACGTGTAACTTTTGATTATTTAAAATTAAACGATTTTATCTATCACGAAGGTTTTAATGAAGTACAAAAAATTTAAAACAGATATTTTATCGTAAGCACACATATATATATGAGAAAAATAATTGCGTTGTTAGATTCGAACAAACGAGAATATCAAACCTAGAAATCAAAATTAACAAACAAAACAGATGTAATAATGCATGGTGCGTTAAACTTAAAATCACTCTCTAAGCTAAAGAAAAAATAATAAGCCAAGACAACCCATAGAAAAAGAAAAACAACTCAAAAGAGAGAGAGAGAGAATAACATACTAACATAACGGATGAAAATTACAATGATTGAAGAAAACACAAAATACAAGCGTGGGACGGGACAATATATATTAATATAAAAATATATTGAAAATTAAACCTAGTCCTAATTTAAGAAAAAAAACTTACCATATTTTAAAGTCCTAATCCATTACCATATTTTAAAATCCTAACCCATATATTCTAGGATTCAAAATTATATATATAATTAAATAATAATTGGAGAAAAAAAGTGAAAAGACAATTTTCTCTATTGAAAAGTGTTTTAATGAAGGGCAAAAAGTTCAAATCACTTTTCTAAGGACATTCACACTTTTAATATATTATAGATTATAAATTATAGATATAGATATATATACATTATTTTTATGAACAATTTTAATATCTTATATGTGTTTTCATTAAAGTTTATTTATAATTTAATGTCCTGTTTGACCATAATTTTTTTTTTAACTTTTTCTTGAGAAGTTTATTTCACTTTATTCAAAATGTTGTCTGACCATAAAAATCTCAAATACATACTAAATATCTTGTATTAAATGTATGTCATGTTATTTTTTTACGTGCTAATCTATTGATTTTATCTAATTTGATTTGATTTTAATAATTTCAAAAAAAAATAAAAACAATTATATTGATTTTATTTTGGTTTTACCCTATAATCATCCAAACTAAATAGTAAACGAGCGCTTCACTCTTTATTTTTTGGTTTCCTAAGGGGGAAAAGACAAAGAGAAGTAAATATAAGAGTATGTGACTAGTTTTCATATTCCATATCATTCCTGTAACACCCATCCGTTTCGGTGCAAAATTTTAATCAGCAAAAACTACTCCATAAAATTTTTGTGCTTGTGTTCTTTGATATTACTATTTGACCATTCCTTATAAAATTATTTTGAATTCATATTTTACTGAGAATTTATTTTCTTAGAGTTGCTTGATGCTTGAGTATTTCATGGAATGTTGAAAGTTTGATATTCAACTTTTTTCTTTTTGGATGAAGGAGTTTTAACAATTTTTAAATTTTTTTCCTGTTACATCTGGAAATAATTCCTAATTCGTTATGTTTTTTTTTTTTCATAAAATTCTTGAAGAAATTGCAAAAATGGCGGGGCTGAGATATTAATGTTGAATCTCAAACTTGGAAATAATTGTGCGTAAAAATTATAACATATTAAGGTTGTAAGTAAAATGGGGTAAAGGGTAAAATGGGAATAGAAAATATTATATGAGGGCATAGTTGGAAAAATAAATAAGAAAACCATGCAAAACCACGAAATTGGTGGTCCTAAAAATTGGACAATTCCAGGATTCTCAAACCATGAAAGATTATTATACTATACCATGCCTTTTAAAAAAGGTCAAATCCATCGATAGCCTCTCAAATTTGTCCCTAAAATTCACTTAGGCCCCTAAACTAAGGGATGTACCTATTAAACCCCTAAACCCCCCAATTTGGTTCCAATTGGGTCTTTTTTTCCCTATCAACAAAAAGGTCAATGTGTGTGTTGCACACACGCGATGACACGGCAAAATGAGCTAATTGGAAAGTGACACGTAGCATTGTGAGTCCAATAATTATTAAAAATTAATTATAATTTTTTTAAAAAAAGTATATAAAAATGGCATTGAGAAAATTATTAAAAAATAATTCTAAAATTATTCAAAAAATAAAAATAAAAAACTGAATACTTGAAAAAAATTATAAAAAAATTTTTAAAATGAAATAAATTATTTAAAAAAAATTTTTTACAAAAATATTTATTAAAAAAATTATAAAAAAATTTTAAAATGAAAATAAAAAATGACATTGAGGATATAAATTATGAAAAAAAATTATAAAATTATTTAAAAATAAAAATAAAAAACTGATTATTTAAAAAAATATAAAATATTTTAAAAAATGAAATAAATTATTAAAAATTATTTTAAAAAATAATTATTAAAAAATATAAAACTTTTTAAAATGAAAATAAAACATGGAATTGAGGATCCAAATTATGAAAAAATAATTATAAAATTATTTGAAAAAT
>NW_025857401.1:0-3112 GCF_002878395.1 Capsicum annuum
CTTTAATTAATTAATTTTTTACTAATTTAAATTTAAAATTTAAATTATTTAATTAAATTATTTTTAATATTTAATTTATTTTAATGTAATACTTTTTTTATTATTATTTTTATTTTAAAAAGAATTATTCAAAATTTTCAAATTTTAAAAGCATGATTATTCAAATTTTTCTATAATTTATAAATTTTTCTTATTTAATTAAATTAATTTTAATATTTAATTTGTGATGTAGCATTTTAAAAATGACTTGAATTTAATGTAATACTTTTTCTATTTTTCTATTCAATTTTTTTTGGTAGGGACTGTGGTTTGTATATGGTAACATACGCAGAGTGTCTTTCTTATGACACAACAGTTTCTTCGATTGAGTTCAATCCCAATACACTTCGTACACGTTATGCTGCACTATTGTGGACTATGGCATGAGAAAGCAAGAAGCAAATGCTCATAGTGATATTGAAACACCCTTGAGGCCTGGCAGGCAAAGCCGAATTACTAGTGTCACTGAAGTTTTAAAAATATGATGGTTGTTGATTTTATTAAATTGGATAGTTGACATTGTATAGTTCGACTTGAACAAAATTATTGAAGAAATTTTTCAATTTGGATTTGAAATTTGGGGAAATTTTTTTCTTAAAATGGTGAAAAAAATGATGAAAAGTGATAAGAATGGACTTGGAATTTGAAATTGACTCAATGAAATCATTTAGAATTTGATCTGTAGGAGGAATTTGAGTTGTGGAATCTTTAATATGGTTTTAATGGTAAAAAAATATTGCAAAGTGATAAAATGGAGAAGAAACAGTGCGTGTACTACACTTCCTACCGTAAAAACTAGATATAACGTTTTTTTTTTTTTTTTTGGGGGGGGGGGGGGGGGGGGGGGAGATTAATTCCACTGGGGGAATTAATTACACTTAAAAAGGTATAGATGAGTAATAAGACCTCCGCAAGGTTCAATATGCTCAACTGGTAATCTGGTCAAACTTCAGGTATTTTTGTGAATATTCTCCCTTTACATTTTAATTTGGAGAAAAAATAATTAATACTAAGGGTAAAAAAAGGAAAAAAAAAAGTCATCTTAATAAATAAAAAATGACAAGTAAAATAAGAAATTAAATTAAAAAATTTAAAACGAGTAAAATGGGACGGAGGGTGTGATAGAGTAATACATTGTACATCCTCCACCTAGAACACAATGATTGAAAAAGAAGGTACTCTCCCCTCCTTCTTGTTGATTTCTCAGTGTCATCTATGCCAGCACCAACCTTAACAATAGAAAGCTTATATGGGATGAACTATTAACATGTCACCAGTATAATTTTAATACACTAACCTTAATTATTTGGACAATGTTAGACTAACAAATTGCATTAAGTATGCTAATCAAACTGGCTGTCACTTTCATTCATGTGAAAAGAATTCAACGAATTTGAATAATAATTGATTGTAAAGACATTGATCTTATTTTTTTATGGCTTAATTATCTTTTATTTGAGGATTTAGTGATAAATTGATAATTGATTAATAAGTTATTGTTTGCAATCAATATTCAAGAGGTACAATGGTAGATTTTCACTAAAATGTTTTTTTTTTTCTTTGCCTCAGAGTTGCTTTTTCTTTGCCTCAGAGTTGTATCAGCTAAAATATACGATAGAGTTGTATTACTCCCTCCGTTTAAAAAAGAATAGACGATTTTGATTTGGCACAAAATTTTAGATAATAATTTTTTTTTGAATCTTGTGGCTTTAAATTAAAGTTGTGTCAAATATATCATAATGTTTTTTAATCTTGTGGTTTAAAATACGTCATGTGAAAAGTTGAAACTAAAATATTATAAAAAAAAAGAATCATTCTTTTTTAAATGAACTTAAAAAGAAAACATGTCTTTCTTGTTTAAATGGAGGTAGTAACTTTTTAACTCTTTTTATTGAGAAAAGGAGAGAACAGTTCTTCCAATGTTTAAGTACAATGTTTGTTTAATTATTATGTTTGTTTTGATTATTAAATTTTATTATATTGTATTGTATTTTAAATCCATCCTTATCTAATGAAGAAAAATTTCATTTTGTGTAGCGGCCTATTTGATGTGATTGCGTATTACCTTTCGTCTATATATATATATAATCTATCCAAATTGTTGTATTCGTTAAAATAATATAACATGATAAGTTAAACGATATGTAATGTAACAACAGCCATCTATAGTATCAAATCATAGTGTAACATTAGTGCGTGCAAGTGAGAGTAAACGAACTTCATACAGAATTATGTAAAGAATTAATGTAATAATGAAACTATATATATGCAATTCCTTCAACGCTTAGCACTACATTCACATATATCAAAATTCAAATCCAAGAAAAACCCTAACATTATACTACTATTATTTAATTTACACAGAATTGTGTTTCTTCTCTTGAAGAATATTCGTGCAACTTGTCTCTCTCCTTGACCAGTTTCCTTTTGTTGGACTCGGAACTTGGCCAAAATTTGGATGTTTCAACAATTGCTGTATAACAAAGGAACCTTGTTTTCTTTGAATTCTTTCCTAATGCAGCTGAGACTCAGAGCACTGAAATGATCTTTGATGTTGCTGTTGTGATGCTAAGTCCCTCACAGATGTCATTGTTCTTTCGGGAATGCCGAGAAGGTGAAACATCCAATTTGTTAGATGAATAACGAATCATGACTCCACCAAACTGGTAAAATATTGGCCGCTGCGATCTCCATTGTTCGGTGAAAAGAAGGAAAATTTCTGTTTACAATCCTTAGTAGTCCTAAATTTATAGTATTTCTTGTTCTGGAGGAAATACGAATTCAATATTTTGGCGTACCCATTTCTTCTCTATCTTCTTCTTCCCTTTAATATGTACTACCTACTACTATCTCTCTAATCTATAATTTATAATATATCTAAAGTGTAAATACTCATTCAAACTCACTTTTACACAAAATTATCTTTTTACTATTTTCTTCAATTTATTATTTAATTATTTTTATTATATTAACTAGACTCCTAAAAATAGATGAGACTCCTAAAATATATAAAAAGAAAATCAATTAATATTTTTTTTTTATACAGATCAATTAGAAAAATACTCCTAAAATA
>NW_025857402.1:0-1211 GCF_002878395.1 Capsicum annuum
CCAAAAAAAATATTTAAGAGAGATTCTCTTATTAAAAGTTTTTGGAATAATGGACATATTTGTAGTGAACATTTTCCAAAAAGACAAGTTATTTTTTCAGTCTCGTGACTATTTTGTACCTCACTTTATAATATATCTAAAAGTGTACTGCAAAATGATAATAAATACTGACATTTGGAAGAGTTAATTAAAGCTGAGAAAATAGAAGATAAAATTGTCTATAAAGATCTATGTATTCGTTTTTAGTTTGAACTTGTATTTATTTAAGGTATGGTGATGAACTATATAAATTCACCACCAACAAGGGATCAGGTCCCTGAAAAATATTAGACTCTATATAAATAAAGAAACTAAAATAAAATTTGCAGATATAAAACGTACACATACTCAATGGAGGAAAATCACAACCTTTCCTCACACGATTTCCCAAAACTTCATTATAATCAAGCGATTAATTGATTATAGAGTCGCTCAAACTTAAAAAGATTTAACTCTAAATCCTTGCTCTTGTAATATCTTTATTACAATCAAATGAGATAACTCTGTCGCAGGTGTTCCCGCGTTGTACGTGATGCATCTGCACAGTAATGATACTACAGGACAAAAATTTATACAGTGTGCATCAGTGTACAACTGTCCCACAACATTTCTCAAGAAGTAAGCATATGACGGACCTGGCCCCTGAATGTAGTGAAAGTCATCATCAAAAGTACTCACAGTGTGCTGCACAGTAAGTAATGATACTACAGGATAAATTTGTACAGTGTGCAACATTGTACAACTGGCACACAATATTCCTCACGAAGTAAGCATGTGACGGATCTGGCTCCTGAATGTATTGAAAGTCATCATCAAAATTACTCACAGTGTGTTGCACAGTAATGATACTACAGGATAAATTTGTACAGTGTGCAACAGTGTACAACTGTCCCACAATATTCCTCAAGAAGTAAGCATATGACGAATCTGGCCCCTGAATGTACTGAAAGTCATCATAAAAAATACTCACATTGTGCTGCACAAGAATGATGCTACAGGATAAATTCGTACAATGTGCAGCAGTGTACAACTGTCCCACAATATTCCTCAAGAAGTAAGCATGTGACGAATCTGGCCCCTGAATGTACTGAAAGTCATCATAAAAAATACTCACATTGTGCTGCACAGTAATGATGCTACAGGATAAATTCGTACAATGTGCAGCAGTGTAC
>NW_025857403.1:0-3897 GCF_002878395.1 Capsicum annuum
CCAATATTTGAATGATATATTTTTTTAATATGAAGAAGGATTGAAACTTATAGCATTTTTCATATAGTTTTTGATCATCTAAATTTTAAATTTAAAATATTAAATTATACATATTAAATGTTGGTCAAAGTTCATGCAGATTGACCTCAAAAAGCAAAATAGCGACAAATAAAAGTGAACAGAGGAAGTATATCTATAATATATTAAAAGTGTGAAGATCCTTAGAAATGTGATTTGATCATTTTGCTCTTCATTAAAACATTCCACAATAGACTAATAGTCTTTTTACCTTTTTTTTTTCAATTAACTTTCTCAAAATTTTTGCTTTTTTTTATTTGGATCCATGACTTTTAGGGATTCATGTCATTAAAATTAAAGTGGGATCATAACTCTTTATTACATATAAATTTGGACCAAATAACTAGGATTTTATTACTAGGTAAAATTCAAATAACAATTAAACCCTAAGAATTTCAAAACAAGGTAATATTATAATGCCGCTATGTTCCAAGTTAAGGCTTCAAAGTCTCGAGAGCCTCTTACAGCATGAGTGGGTTGTGAGGAATTTTTGTACGAACATTAGTTTTAACCATATTGTTATGATATCTGATTATCCTATTATTTTGTTGTAGTTTACATATGATAAATGAATGTTTTATCAGGCTTTGAAGAAATTTTATTTAAAAATTAGGTGTAATCGTACTATTCTTATACTTTGATTATTATATTGTTATAGTTTGCAGGCGGTAGATGAATGCTTAGTCGGGCTTTAAGAAATTTTTGTGTAAAGGTTAGGTGTGATCGTATTGTTCTGATATCTCAATTATCTTATTATTTTGTTATAATTTCAGTTCTATTTCTATGTGTTGTTTTTGTTATTATTCATTATTTCTTATAGTTTCGTTAGGCTTTAAGCTCGTAAAGAGATCTTAGTGTCTGGTGCCCAATGACTTAAAATTTGAGGGGCGACATCAATTATTCCTAAAACATTGGAGGAAAATAATATAACTGGACTACTATATGTGATTGACAACTTGTAACACATTGCAGGAGACGCTCCACAAACATTAAAAAAAGGAACAAAGATCAAAGTGATCCCAATAATGTTGCAGTAGGAACTACGAATGGTTTATAGTATGTTGCTCGGACTTTTTAAAAATATCATTGAATGCATGTCAGATCTTTCAAAAGTAGTGCATTTTTCAAGATTAGACATGAGTGCAACAACATTTGTTTAGAGTCCAAGAAACTTAGGCTTACAGTTGTCCGAGAGCATGACACATTTTGAATGCATCATACCGAATTGCCATAAAAGCTTCTTAGGAATTGGCTCTTAGTGTCAGCTATTATCGTCTATTGTGTCTTTCAACTTTATAATATGGCATATTGAGAGAGAGATTTACTTTTCCTTATGAAGATTATGTTAGTAAGACTTGATAAGGCATCCTTATTATCACATTCCAAATCATGTTGTAATATGCAAAAAGTTGTTCTAATACTTTACAGGAAGAAAACATTTGTTTTTACCTTTAACTTATTATGCGATGATAAAGAAATTTCATTGTAGGTTTTTGTTGTTATCTATTGTTTCTTATACTCCTGTTATATTTTTTCTAGATTGCTTTTACCTTTTTGCCAAGGGTCTATCGGAAGTAACTTCTCTACCTCTTAGGTACGGGTAAGGTCTACATACACCAACATGGGTTATGGTGTAGTGGATGGGGATGCTCCACCCTTAACCAGAGGTCGAGGGTTCGACCCTGGGTATGGAGAAAATTTTGTTGGGAGCGCTACCTCCTTAATGGGCCCTGCAACGCGCAATCCGGATTAGTCGGGGCTCCAATGCGGGCACCATACACCGAATAAAAAAAATAAAAAAAAGGTCTACATGCACTCTTCCCTCCTTCAAAAAAATAAATGGAGAAGATTTTTTATTTATGGTAATATATGAATAGGTCTCCTTTTTGAAAAGATCTTCTATAATAACAAAAAGATTATAATTTGAGATTCTGATCGTGATTTACTTTTGCTGCATAGTTTGATATTTTTTTTATCTCGATTTTATCTCTACTAATTCATTAATTTATCCATAGTTTGAGAATTTTGTTAGAAAATATTTTTTAACTTTGATTCAGATGAGTTTTTAAAGATGTAGATGAGTTTTATTTGGTGATGCGAGATCAAAGTTGGATTATAGTTTTGATTCGTAATGATTTTTCACTATGTAAATTATTTCAAAGAGTTAAGTAATAATGATACAGTTGACGCTGAAAAATTATGGGATAGCTGCTACTATTGTAGTCAATCTGATTTTTGTAAATTAAAGTGAATGTTTCATTGAGATTACTAATTTGCTTCTTTTTGTTAGTGTACCCTAATGGTTTGTGTTGTAGTTGAATTTTCAGGAAATACAATTTTAGTCAAAAGGCATCTCTTTATTTATTTGTCTATTATATAAGTTGATCTCGTCCCGATGTATTTTATTATCGTTGTTTTCTTGAACTATTTTAATTTAGCTACTTCATTGAGAATTTGGTGAAGTTTCTTGGCGGATTACTTTGTCCATTTTGTACCATTGTTCTATTTATTCATCTCTATGATGTTAGAATTTTTATATAATGTACAGTATTTCAAGTTTTGAATTGAGAATCTACAGGCATGAAAACTCTAGAAATAAGGTAGGTTAATAAAACTACTTGATAAATGCCTAGATGATTTGAGTTCATCATTTGAAGTGATACAATCTATTAGTGTTTGTCTATTATGTTTCAACAATGTCCTAAAGATCATCTAAGTATGTTTGCCGCATTTATGATGTTAAACAGAAGGCGTGTTGCCACTGAAAGTGAGTAAGACCCCATCACAATATTAGCTTCCCGATAGAAGATATTTTTTCTTTGAAACTGATAACATTTGCTCGATAGAAAGATATTGGTTCACTTGTACTCTACAGGTTTGCAGGTGTAATGATGCTTTCTTTAATTTTCTGTAGCAATATGGTTAAAAAAAACTTGTGCATGATTGTGCTTCTTTTGATGTGCCAACTATGTCATACACGTTATCAAAAAAATATATATCAAATATATGTAAATTAGAGCTTGTTGGCTGGTTTTACTTATCCATCTTATTTAACTTTTTTTTATGTAGTATATTTATTTTATCCATCTTGTTTTATGCAGTATTGCACTTCTTTTCCATTTTGTTAATATTCTATATAAATCGATCGAGAAATTTGTTGGCTGCAACTAATTTATACATTTATTAAGAAAACTTTGATGGTTGCAACTAAAGTATTAGAAAATGTTGTGGGATTAGTAAGGCATAGGTCACATAAATCAATTTCAAATCATTAATCTCAAATCCGAACATAAGATTTAATTAGAATATGGTAATGTTACACCAATACCTAAAACTGTTTTGTATGTGTGCTTATTAGATAAACTTTGCAATAGATAAAATTATCTTTTTATTTTTTTCTCAACAAATAAATAAACAATTTAACATCTAAATATATAGGAAGAAGTCTAAATTATAGGAAGATATTCACATTTTTAATTTTTATGGTAGGAGAATAATTAATCTTTCTTTTAAGTGAAGAATTCTTTTAAGTCTAGAATTCATGAACAAATTATTAAAACTATGAAATATACAAAATTTGTAAAGGCAAAAAATCAGCAAAGTCATGTTAGGAAACATTGCTTTATAATTTAACATGTAATGTCAATTGTTACTTTTTAATATTTATTCTTATTTATTTATATACAATTTTATTAATTAACACGAGACACACGTGCAAAGCACGTACACTAATCTATTATTATAAAATATATATTTATTTTTATTATATAATATGCATTGGAATATGTTTATAAAGTTATTTTTATTTGTTATTTTCAC
>NW_025857404.1:0-1295 GCF_002878395.1 Capsicum annuum
TTTCTACTGTTTGATTAGAAAAATACTTCTAAAATAGGACTCTATTAAGGAAATACTCTATAAATATTAATTATCTTATTATTTTACTTTAATTTACAGATGTTAGATAAATGTGGGTCGGCTTTGAATTATTTTTTACATAAATGTTAGGTTTAATTATATTATCGTAATATCTATATTAATTTGTTATTTTATGGTAGTTTACAGTTTGTAGATTAATCTCGATCGATTTTGAGAAATTTTTATGTGTATAATTTAAGTTTAATTATATTATTTTTATATCACTTTAATCGTATTATTTTGTTGCAATTTACAGGTGAAAAATAAATGTTGGTCCGCTTTGAGAAATTTTTTATGTAAAGGTTAGGTTTAGTTGTATTATTTTGTTATCTCTATTATTGTATTACTTTGTTATTGTTTATAGATGTTAGGTGAGTGTCGAACGACTTTGAAAAATTTTTTGTGTGTAAAGATTAGATTTAGTTGTATTATTTGATATCTCTATCATTATATTATTTTGTTATAATTTATAGATGGTAGATGAATGTCGATCAACTTTTAAAAATATTTTGGTAAAGATTAGGTTTAATAAATAAATTCTCCATCTTTACATGCTCAAAAGATATTAGTTTTTTTCTTCATTTTTTCTTTTCCTTTTTTTGTTTTCTCTTTTTTCTTTCTTTTTTCAATTTTTTCTTTCTCGTTATCTTTTTTCCATTTTGTCTTTTTTTTTCTTTTTCTTTTTATCTTTTCTCTTTTTTTTTTTAATTTTTGTACTGATCAATTAGACAAATACTCCTAAAATAGTATAGAAAAATACTCCTAAAACAGGATTCCACTAAATAAATACTTCTATAAATATTAAGATTCACATTAAACTAGAGAATAAACCAATTTACTTATTGGAGAAATATGATAGATGCTCATCTAACTTGATTCAGTTGCATCTCTAGATTCGTGGATGCTTAATTTTCTAACCCTCAACTTCTTCACTATTTTTGTCAACATAATAAAATTCAACGTGAGTATATATATATATATATATCTTCTTTGCTTTCATTCAAGTCATTCTTCAGTGTCAAAATTTTTGCTCAGACAAGAATTATTTTCAACAAAACTAAAGTTTTGTGATCACTATTGTATTATTTTGTTGTAGTTTATAGGTTTTAGATGAATTTACAGGTGGTAGATGAATGTTGGTCGGCTTTGAGAATTTTTTTTGGGTGAGGGTTAGGTTTAATTGCATTGTTTTTATATCTCTGTTTCGGAAAATTTTTTTGTGTAAAGGTAAAGTT
>NW_025857405.1:0-1024 GCF_002878395.1 Capsicum annuum
TCCCTAACACAACCATTTAGGAAACCAAAGAGTAGAAAGAAACCTGAAAATTCAACTATATTTCCTCCTCATTCAGCTTCACAAACTTGTTAAAAAAGAGCTGATGTCTTCTTCCTATGAGTATTTGTCTACAGGGAGATTTTATGACCTCTCTCATTTAGATAAGCTTCGTCAAAAATGGGAGTTAGACAACCCGGGAATATATAACTGGAGTCAAATTAATGTCATTTATATGAATCTTAAATTCCTAGATATGTTTCTCAGCTTGCAGAGCTTCACAACTGTATGCTGTGATGTTACACAGAAAGTCCAAGCTGTTTTTCCTTACGCTGAATCTGAAATCAAAAGAATCGACTATTTGTTCGAAGTTAAATCCATGTTCGATAAGTTGGAAGAACAGATTTGGGAGATTAAGTTGGAAATCAGAGATGAATACTCCTTTCCTGAAGCATCACAACCACTTCCCTCCAACGTTGCTATTCCTGAATTTGTGAAGAGATTCATTGATAACGTTGTAATGAATCTTAGTGATTTGTTGGTGATTCGTCATCCTTTTTATTGGTCTTGGTTAGTTCCTGGCTCCAGCAGGCAACAAATGGAAGAGGTTGTAAAGGAGTTGAAGTTACTGAGAAATTTTGTCTACTTTATTTCAGACAGATGCACTGATCCTCAAAGTCAACATACTTTCTTCACTCATGTTTTAGTTGTGGCTGGTCATGCGGCAATGATTTCCTGGGTGAATTTGCCAAACCTTAAGAGCAAAGACATAAAAGTGGCTTCAGCTAAAATGAATGCTTCATTTTCTGACCTTCAAATGAAGATTCAGCCCATTCAACCATGTGTCCGCAAGATCTATATTGATGTCCTGCAAGCTCTAGAATCAGGATGGCATCCAAATATCCAAGCTGAGGATGTTGCTGCTTATAAAGCTGGTTTTGTGGAGACTCTCGTACACTGTTTGGAAGAGCTACCCATTACTTTCAAGGATCATATGGCAATGCTCAACTACTTGAAAGCCAATCTC
>NW_025857406.1:0-1305 GCF_002878395.1 Capsicum annuum
TTTTATAAAAATAGATATTTAAGTAACAACATTACAACTTCATACAACTGAATACGATAATTTATAATCGCTACTTAAAATAATGAAATTACCCCGATAAATACTTTTGAAAAATTTCTTTATTCGATAAAATAAATATTGTTATTTTATTAAAAAAAAAAAAAAAACTCGAGATTAAACGTAGTTGTGGAGGGTAAAAATTAGGTGTCAGCAACTGTCCCCTCCCTTTGGGTAGGATGGATGCAAGTAATCTTGGGCAAAGGGAGGTTGACGTTCCTAATTTTTGTCCGACCACAAATTTGTATCTAAGAGAGGTTGGTTTTCCGCACGAGTTCCATGGAGTTATGGCCGACCCTCGATATCAGGTTTCCTACATATCTTAGGTTGCATAAGAATTCAAGCCACTTGTAGTTCATAAAGCTTGATTTTAAGCACGATTTTCAAGAAAATTCACCAACTATCGCGGTTTTAGAGCTTTTGATAAACCGAAAAGCTGGGGAATAAAGGAATTTGCGGGGAGGTTGGAATGCAGTCGAGTTTTATACGTAGATCCCAGCCTACATATCCCCGATACTTTAGGGAATCAGATTGCTTGTAGTTCGACTCGATCGGTAGAAAAGATAGTTTTCTATTTCAAACGATCTTTGACTCGGGATGAGTGACAAGTTAATGATCGAGTTGTGGATAAGAGGCTTGTAACCACTTTACCATGAATGTGGGATCCTTCACATCCATATGCAAGAATTTACCTAGACATAATTTCCAAAACTCTAGGTGTGTTGTCACTCGGATTTGAAAGAAAGCAAAGTTTACCCTCGGTATGAGTTTAGGAATATCCCGAAGGTGAAGCTGAAACTAGAATATCCGAGAATTCTCACATTCCTTCTAACAGGTATGTGGTTGGATGATGGTGGTGATTATTTTTTAACTCGCGTCCAAAGATTTTGACGTCCCTCTTTAGAATATGTCCCGTTTTGCTGCTAAGAAAGAGTTTCACGTTGTGTTGCATCCTATCTGAAGTCGTCCGCACCAGTGGTTTTGATTTGAGATTTTCATACTCTCGGATGCTCTCGACATTGCTTCAGGCAAAAAGTGTTAGTGCTAAACATAATTCACGAAAGAGGTATGTAGTCTTTTATCATATCTCCACGTGAGTTGTGGCCTGAAAATCGGAGTCATATCTTTATGTACCTGTTTGGAATGAAATAACTGGCAAAAACACGACAAACCTCTTGGTTGTTGTATAATTATGACATTTGTTGATTGAATATGTCTTCAAAGTGGGGTGGCCCTTTTGGACACCGG
>NW_025857407.1:0-1100 GCF_002878395.1 Capsicum annuum
AATTTATTAATTAATTTATTAATTATAATTTATTAAAGTATAATTTATCAAAAACTTAGTAAAAACCCACCACATACCGACCATATGTGGTCGGTTTTTCTATTATTTAAAAAAAATTAAAAACAGCTTTTAACTCGACCCGACCCGACCCAACCAATCCCCAAATAAAGAAAAGGAAAAATGGGAATCAGCTAAAGCCCTAATTCAAATTCTCTCCATTTCTCTCCAATTCTTTCAAAAATTCTTTCACTCTCAAAGTTTGTCACGCCAGGATCTTCTCCACCACTCTTCTCCATCACTTCAATTCGGGTACCTGCTCAAATTGTTCTTATTGGATAGTAAGGTCGATTAGGGTTGTGAATCTTAGTTCGTATTTGTATAAATATGGTAAGTTATGGTGTATGATTATGTTATTTTTCCTAAAATTGATTTCGAACCGAGTAAATCAAATAACTTGTGGTAGAATCCCAAACTTGAACCAATAAAGTTTACTGTTCTTAGTTCTTGATGACGTTTCATTGTGAATCATAGGTCATTAATGAAAGTATTAGGTTGTTAAGGATTGATAATCTAGACTTTCTTTTGTGATTGTGAAAAAGAGATTGGTTGATGCTTAGAGAGAAATTAATATAATTTAAATGTATAGATGGGTAAGTAATATAGTGATGTGTGAAAAAAGGATAATCTAATGAACTATAATTAGATAGACCATAAGATTAGGATCTATTATTGTTATCATGTAGCCCTAGTGGACTAGTATTTCTTAATGTTTTATTTTATAGCTGCCAGGCAAGAATAGTATGTGAAGTTATGTTATTAGTCATGTCTAGTACTAGACACTAAGTTTCAATAATGGATGATCATAAAAGTGGAAATAATGATTTCTTGTGATAGTGATACTAGTTATATAGAAGGTGAGCTAGTAGGCTTGGAATAATGTATGCAAGAATTTAAGTTCACTCATTCTCAATTTTATACAAAGGTGTATGTATGATATAGAGATGTGCGCAAGGAAATATGTGTTTGCATGATTTTCTAAGATTGTTAACTGTCATATTTTCTTAGATAGTGCCCTTGTATTACTAAGTGTGAAGACCGTT
>NW_025857408.1:0-1729 GCF_002878395.1 Capsicum annuum
GGGATAACTTGTACGAATTCGTACATATTTGGTAAATTTTCGTTGATTCTTGGGAAAATTGTCCATTTCCCCCAATTTTTGTTAGCCATTTTTGAAATTCGTTCAAGTGAATCCAAAATTGGAACACCGGTTAGCTAAAAAACCCTATCCAGATCTAAATTTTTGAATTTCCTCTCAAAAATAATTCTGAAATTACCCTCGTCTTATGTTGATTCCCACATCGTTCGAGACACAAGAGGGAACCCTAATTTAATCTCTATAAAAGAGGGGTTTTGGGAGCAAAAGAGGGGGTTAGAAAATTTTCTAAAAAGCTAGGTTGAAAAAATTCCCTTTGGGGTTCATAAAAGAGAGGAGAAAAAATTTCTTTTAGAAGGGGAAACAAAAACTAGAGAAGCAGTCTCAAACAAGGGAGTGGGGAAAAATCCAAAAGGTTCGAAACTTTTGAAGAAAGGAAAAAATAGCTTTCGTGGTATAAATTCTGTTGTTTAAGAAGAGTCTACGACAGTTCGGAGCTTTAGAAGTCACGAAAAATTCCTCCGATGGTAATTGAGAATCTATCAAAGTTGGAGTCCCGTCTTGTTTCCCTGAGAGAGGTAAATACCCCTTTCCTCATTTAATTTTATTGGTATATTTATTCTTCATCCGTTTTCTTTGTAGTAATGATTGTTTGTTTGAATGGTGAAAGTGAGGTCTGTTGTGGAGTCTGTATAGTTTGTTTGAACGATAAAAAATGAAGTCAGTTCGGATGGTTGGTTGTAGAGGCTTTCTTATGATTATAATTGTAGTGATGTTGTGTTTGTTTGTTGTAGAAGCCTCAGAGGCTGAAGGTTTGATTGTTACCATGTTCTAGTTGCGATGAGTATTTTATGTTATCTATAAGCTGTTGTAGTTTCGGAAAGGGTTCTTTCTGTGTTTAAGTTACTCTTTCTTTATACTGTTAGTACTGCTAGATTACAGACTCTATGAAGATGGTTTGATTGAGTTCAAAACCTATTTATTATTTACGTTAAAAAATTTTCTTTGCACTGCTTAGGATTCGTTCTGTGCCCAAAATTAAAAAAATATGATTTTGGATTGTTCTGTTTATATGAGACCTGAGTTATTTTGGTTATGCATTTTCAAAAATTGTGTGATATTTTTGAATCCAAAAGATGGGGCCTTTTATCACGATCGAGTGGTACCCTTCAGGGTAAGTCCATAGAGCTTGTGAAGATTCTTAGGAAGAGGAGGATCAACATTGCGTGTGTCCAAAAGACCAAGTGGGTAGGGTCCAAGGCTAGGGATGTGGATGGTTACAAGCTGTGGTACTCTGAGAGCGACAGGCGTAGGAATGGAGTTGGAATCTTAGTAGATGAAGAGCTTAGAGGTCAGGTAGTGGAGGTGAAGAGGATCAACGATAGGTTGATGACTATTAAGTTGGTCGTTCGGGGGTTTACCTTGAACATGTGTAGTGCTTATGCGCCGCAAGTGGGATCGGAAGGGGAGGAGAAGATGCAGTTTTGGGAGGCTTTGGAGGAGGTGGTGAGAGGCGTGCCTAGTTCGAAGAAGATTGTTGTAGCAGGGGATTTCAACGGGCACATCGGGGCGCTACCGGGAGGCTTTGGTGACGTGCATGGTGGTTTTGGTTTTGGGGAGAGAAATGAAAAGGGGGCGACCCTACTGGAGTTTGCGAGGGCCTTTGGGCTGGTGGTGGTGAACTCGTCCTTCTTCGAGAAGCCCGAGTTCACCA
>NW_025857409.1:0-2344 GCF_002878395.1 Capsicum annuum
TATACTTATTTATAAAACATATACACATGTATACGTTAAATATATATGTCTATAGAAGATATATACACATATACGCACTATTCAATATATATGTACTAATTTAAATAAAACATATACTACAATATATAATTATATATATAGTTATATAATAATTTATAAAACATATACACATGTATACGTTACATATATACGTCTATAGAAGATATATACACATATATACGCATCATTCAATATATATGTATTACTTTAAATAAAACATATACTACAATATGTATATATAGTTATATGCTAATTTATAAAACATATACACATGTATATGTTAAATATATACATCTATAGAAAATATATACACATATATACGTACCATTCAATACATACATATCACTTTAATTAAAATATACTACAATATATATACACTACAATATACACACACACACACACACTATATAGTTATATACTAATTTATAAAATATACACATATGCATATGATAATTATATACTACTTTAGAAGATATATACACATATATACGTACCATTCAATATATGTACTACTTTAAATAAAATATACTACAATATATACACACACTAGAGAAAATTGAAGAATAGGTGTCTTTTAAGTCTTGAATGAAGGATTGGTGACGTTGACCAACAGATAGGATCAAACATTATTAAGAAACTTGATCAAGTTAATTGTGGACTTGATTAATATTTTCAAAACTTTCTAATCTTTTCAAAAATACAAATCAACCCAACCCACACCCTCTTCAATCCAAATCAATCACTTTCTCCTCTCTCTCGACAGCTTCTCTCAACTCTCTCCCAACCAACAGTTCTGCAAAATTTCTCCCTTCAACCTCCGACGATAAATAGTTGGGCTTCGAGTTTCCTTCTTCAATTCAATCAACCTGTCTCTCATCCCTCTCTCGATAGCTTCTCTCAACTCTCTCCCAACCAATTATTCTGCAAATTTCTTATTTCAATCCTCGACGACTTCAACATCCAACTACAAATAGTTGGGATTCCATTTCCTTTTTGACTTCAATTGACGTGACAACGTTGCTCTCCGGCAACAACAACTTTGAATTCTTCATCGGTCCTTTTCTTCTTTCACAGGTAAAAATTTATGGCCTTTTTAGTTTTGAAGAAAACGAGGAACTTGAGACAACTTCTCTTATAGTGTTGGTTAACAATTTCAATATTTGTTGCACTAATTTGAAATGCGGTCTGAATAAAACCCTAATTTCTGGTATTTCTTCTCTTCTCTTCTCTTTTCGAAGTGAATTATGATATTTTGTTGTTTGTTGCATTTTTTTAAAGTTTGATTTTTATTATTTGTGTTTATAAAAATAAAAGGACAATTTAGTTTGATTTGTTCTATTCTTATTCTTGGTAAAATAGTGAAATTGCTATTTTTTTAACAAAATTGTGCTACTGTTTCCTCCGACAGATTACCCATCTGGTACAATATATTAACCATTTGATGTAACAGATTCATCATCTGATAAAACAGATCAATCATTTGATGCACCAGAGGAACCATCAGATTACAATTCTGATGCAACAGATTAATAATCTGATGCAACAGCTTTACCATATGTTGCAACAGATTAAGCTTCAGATAAAAAATCTGATGCAACTAATTAACCATCTGGTGCAATAGAAGAACCATCAGATTAATGATCTGATGCAACAGATGAACCTCCTGTTGAATAAAATCCTACCAACTCTTCCTACAGGAGAAGTCCAAGACTTGATTTTTCTAACTAATCATTCATCTGCCGCGATAGACAACCTTATGTTGGAAGAAATCTAAACAATATTGACCGTTGATAACTGTTCCAACAGATCACTCATGTGTTGCAATAGATGTGTGACCTGTTGCACAGACTATACATCTTTCTCAACAGATGAGTGATATGTTTTGTATTGTCATAACAGATTACTCAGCCATTGCTATGGATTATTTAACTATTTGAACAGATCACTTATATGTTGCAATAGATGATGTCACAACAGTTGTGTGATCTGTTGAATAGACCATTCATCTGTCTTAAAAGATGAGTGGTATGTTTTGCATTGTTGTAACAGATTACTCATCCGCTGCAATAGTTTGGTTATATCCTGCAACTGATATATTACCTGGTGCAATAGATCGATGATTTATTGCAACTGTTATTTTACTGTTTTGCTTGTTTGATTTACTTTTATCCCTTTTTAACGATGCATTAATCAAAAAGAATATATTATTTTATGTTTCTGTTAATTTTAGATAATATGGTTCCCAAAAGAACAGAAACCGAATTAAGTCCAAGTAAAGGAACAAGTGAAGCAGCTAGGCTACATC
>NW_025857410.1:0-1209 GCF_002878395.1 Capsicum annuum
AAAAAAAAATACAAAACTATGTAAATAACTGAATAATACTCCTTACAGAATTCAAACTATTGAAATATATTACCATATTTTGTTGATAACCTCAGCTCACGGCAAGCATTTTCACCAACATCAAAGAATTTCACAAGAGCATTTGATATTCGAACTGAAGCAAGAAAGGGTTTACCATACTGCAAAGCTACCTAAAAACTGTAGAAAGCATTTTGAAATCGAAGCCTATCACTTTTTGTACTTCGAGCAATATATTCCAACTTCTTCTTAAGCCTATCACTCAATTCAAGGCCTGTGTGACTTGAATTGAGTGACTATATGTATGAGTCAAAGAAAAATATGCTAAATATACAAATGATTTCACAACTCCACAAGCACTTCCACTGAGCTGAGTTTTGAGTCTTATAGATATGATATCGGTGAAGCCACAAGCAACTCTGAAATCACGATCAAGCAGAGATTTTAAAATAGAAAGTTGCACGTATATATTGTGTCAATCAATAAAATTTATTTTTTCTTTATACGATATTTTTGATGTACCTTTCCTTGTAGTATCACTTTTGATGATTGATTGAATTGTTAGTTTAGTTTGATACTAATTAAAATTAGCATGCAACTATCTAAACACCTCATCTCAGATGAACGAACTAACGAATGACATGTGTATATTTAAAAAATTATAATATATTGTCAAAATTGTAATCTTATTTAAAAAGACAACCTCTCCACTTCACCCCTCCTCTCAATCCCCGTCTTCCCATCCAACCTTATCCTCCAACGTTGTTCTCCTCCTATTGCCTTGTTCCATGGACTTCCTCTTATTATCTTCTTAAAAACACCTATATACTATCGATCTAAGTTGTCGGTATTCTTCACTTTTGGTACTGTACTCATGTCAGATTCTTTAAAAATATACTATTTTTGACTAATTTGAAACACCTCTGTTCACATTTTTGAAAAGTTCGAGCAACAGAGCTATCCACATATGAGTCGTTAATAGTGTTCATTCTAAAGGGTAAAACTTTTTGTCTGTATTCCATGTTCAACTTGTCCCTAGCTTCTCTGGATAGTTGATGGCTATGTGTAATCCAGATAAATTCTTGTATTGTATTTCTCAATTAACTCGGCTTTCAAATTCCTGTTGCCTTATTACTTAAAATAATGTTATAAACTTCATCTGTCCACTTGATACAATTGATTTCTAATCTT
>NW_025857411.1:0-4882 GCF_002878395.1 Capsicum annuum
TTTTAATTCTTTGTATTTTTGTACTTTATTCATTTAAACCATATTTATAATATCTTGGTGGATATCTAAATCTAATTTTATCATAATTATGTGGTATGTGTCTTATTCTTCTAGATTTTAAATGGATTATTAATTTTGCTTCAATACTAGATATTAAGGTAATTAGGTAGGCTAATCTTTATGTGTTTTCTTTTGTTTTATTTAGGATTATATATTCTGAATAATTACTAATTAGAGATTCTTTAATTTTTCTAAAAGCTTCTCTGTTTTTAAATGGTCTTCTCATAACTAATTCAATCCAACATAAATTCAAACATATATTCTACTGCTGTATATTTTTTAAATAACTGGGCTCTGATACCATTTGTTGGTATCACGTACTTCACTAGTGCATGCATTCTACTAGTGCATGGATCTATCAACCAACACTCAAAAAGAATTGTAATAGGTTTGGTATGACTCATTTTCTTTTTTAAAGATTCCACTATTTTTTATTCTTTTTAAACAATTGAGTAATTGCTTTTTTTTTTTTAGATTATTTTGCATTCACCAACATTATTAAAATAACATACTATTTGTTTTGTTTAGTTTTACTTATTTATAGAATAAAATACAATACCATATACTTTTAATATAATACAATTATTAAAGATATATATTTATATATAATAATGATATAGTTTCTATATATATACATATTCTATATAATAATTATATAATTTTTATACACATTCTATACAATTTTTAACTACAATTATTATTTAGATACATATTTTATACGACTCTGTGTAGTTTCTACAAGCATTCTAAAAATGTATCAATCTAGTATAAGCAAGTATCAATTGAGTATATGGATAACTTAGACGACTACACGTACTTCACTAGTGCATGGATCTATCAACCAACACTCAAAAAGAATTGTAATAAGTTTGGTATGACTCCTTTTTTTTTTTTTTAAAGATTCTACTATTTTTTATTCTTTTTAAACAATTGAGTAGTTGCTTTTTTTTTTTTTAGATTATTTTGCATTCACCAACATTATTAAAATAACATACTATTTTTTTTTGTTTAGTTTTACTTATTTATAGAATAAAATACAATACCATATACTTTTAATATAATACAATTATTAAAGATATATATTTATATATAATAATGATATAGTTTCTATATATATATATACATATTCTATATAATAATTATAGAATTTTTATACACATTCTATACAATTTTTAACTATAATTATTATTTAGATACATATTTTATACGACTCTGTGTAGTTTCTACAAGCATTCTAAAAATGTATCAATCTAGTATAAGAAAGTATCAATTGAGTATATGGACATTGCAAGTGTATCAATGTAGTATAAAAGTGTATTAATGTGGTATAAAAGAGTATCAATTGGGTATAGGGACTGCATGTGCTTGCATAGAATTTCCTTTCTCTTTTTTTTTTAAAAGTGTAACAATATAGTATAAAAGTGTACCAATGTGGTATAAAAGTGTATCAATTAATTACAGAGACTGCATGTGCCCAATTAGACCAAATGGCTAAAAAGAGGAATTAATTTAGCCGACTGGCTACAGCATGTTCACCTTTTCACATGTGGGCCATTTTTTTAAAAAAATGGCCATGCCATGTCTGTTTCCCTAGAAAATACTAGTAGTTTGATGTAAATAGCCGTAGATCACTGCTTGGAGTGAGGTAGTTGGCTTTGGAGCTGTACCAGATTCATATGCAGTTGAAGCTATATTTTGGGTAGAAACGTATTACATTGCCAAATTTTGATAACATTCTTTTTGCAACTTTTCCAGGGGATGGGGGCTGAGTTCGGTTGTCATTTGTAATTTGACCCCAACCATTTACTCAAGCAAACATTAGGTTATTATGCGTTGTTTATTAATTTGACCTAACTCGTAAATTTGTCACCTCAATATTATTATGATAGTGTTTGGCAATCAATTATGGTAAGTGGGAGGTTTCAGCAAATTAAATGCATTCCTCTCTGAAGTATAATCTCTTGTCCATGATTTAAAACTTGTTAGTAATTGAAACACTATTGACAACTTAATGATATTTCTAATTGAAGCACTATTGACAACGATATATCGTAGTTCACACACATCACAGTTGGACCCTAGGGTGAAACTGTGTAACTATATAATAGAGAAAATTAATGGTATCATTACTATGATCATCCCACATTTGAAATGATACATTTGGCAACAACAACTTTAAAAACTAGCCCAAAAAATTAAGCACATAAAGGTCTTGCGCAATTATTACAAGTAGACCCAAGGATAGAACGCAATTGTATCATAGATAATCAATTATTAATGAATCACTATGTTTATCTATTATTTCATAGGGTGGCTAAATTGATTAATCATTTTTAATTAAATCAGTTAGTGTATGTGTTGGTAATTCATTGAATTTCTCGACCAATCTTCAATTGTCATTGAATCACTGTATTTATCCTTAATATTTCATATAATCACTTAATTGATCATTAGTTTCTTGTAAATCATTTTTGTTATGTGTAATGAAACTAAATCATTTTTTCTATATGTCATGATTCATAGAATCTGTTGGTATATCTTCAATTGTCAGTGAATTACTGTAATTTGGTCCAACAACTAGAGAAGTTGCTCCAACAACTTAGTTCTCTTGACCATTTTTATAGTCCATCAAACAACTTTAATAGGTTGTTCGACAATTTTGTGTAAGGACCCTTCCGGTCATTTTTAGCACTTTCACGTGTTTTTACCATTTTGACCCTTCTCGTAGAGTCCTTATAGTATTCATGACCTGCAAGATTGGGTGGCGTGGGTTCCGAGGTGTTCAGTTGGGTTTTAAACCAAATTCCCTGTTTTGGGGCCTTTAAAGTAAAGAAGTTTGACTTGGATCACCATTCATTGAAAACAAGCTCAAATGGGAATTCTGATAGTTCTGTTAGCTCCGAAAGACGAACTTTAGGTTAGTGAAAACTTGGTCCATTCCGAAGCTTTCAAACTCATTTTGGGCACTTGGATGACTTTTAGTAAAATAGAAAAAGTATTGACTTTGATCAATTTTTCATGAAGACGACCTCCGTAAATCATTTCGATGATTCTGTTGAGTCCAGAATGTCATTTTCAGTTGGGTAGTGTATTTGATTTGCATGCATGAGATTCTGAATGAATCCTCGGGATTCATTCAAAGTCATTTTAGACTTGAAAAATTATTGATTTTCCTTTGCTCATCACAATCACGATAAGGCCTTTGCGATCGCGAAGGTCTGAGGAGTTGACCTTTGTATTTGTGATGAAGGACCCAATGGGGTCTGGCCAGCTTCCCTTTGCAATCACGATGGACTGGAATAGTGAGGTCCCGCCATTACGTCCAGGGTCCGCACAATCGCGATGAAGGACCTCTGATAGTATAAATAATTTTGAAGTTTGTCTTTCCTTCATTTTCTTCGCGCCGCTTGACCACTTATAGAGCTTTGGGATTGATTCTTGTCGATTTTCCTTATTTTAGCAATCTGGTGAGTTCCTTGTACCTTCCGTGTGTAATTTTAATTTTTCTCTCCTTATATTTCCTTCTAATTTCATGGAATTGAAGCATTAATTTCTCAAAATCCTCCTTTGTTCAAGTGAGTTCTGGGCTATTTTGGGGCCCTAAAATAAACTCCGTCTTTGCCTAATTTTTGGGTATAAATATTTTATTCTATGGTGAGGTAATTACAAATGAATTTTTGACTTCGGGTGGGATTCAAGAGTTGATTTTTTATCCGAACTATAAATTATTACTCTGAAAATTATTTTCTTTATCATAATAAGCAGGTTATTTTTTTAGCCTGACGGCATCCGAGGCTGTACAAAAGGGGAAAGCAACTCTATGATAGTTTGAGTTTGCTCTTCAGTATTGAGGTAGGTTACAACTTCTATTTCTCCAGACTTGGCTTAGTTAAATAGTACATTTTATAAATTTGCATGTTTGTTAGTGAATTTTTTAGGGTAGGCTTAGGTTTATTTCAACATTCTAATTTATTAGCCTATTTTGGGGATATTAGATTAGTATTTCTTGCCTGAACCTTAGCTTAGATTACTTGCGAAAATCTAGACGTAAGTTAGGGATCCTTAGTATAGGTTTGGGATAGGGATTCATGATAGAGTTTGTATGTTTTGATTGATTGTAATGCCTCAAAATTGGGTCCCGAGACGTCACACGGTGCTTAGGGACACAAGTGACCCCAAGCTAATCCTCCTACTGGCATAACTCATAAGCAATTGGATAAAATGCTTAAATCTATATAAAATCAGCAAAACATAGAACTTCTCTGAACTTGATCAATATAAACATGAACTTTACAAGATTACAACTCTACTTTTACCAAACGAAACTGAAACTGAATACATCAACTTCTACTGACCGTCTATGAAGCCTCTACTGGTACTGACTTTAGATAGCTGGGTCATGACTCCCAACTATCTAAGCTCAACACAACTAAAATAAGAAAATACAATACTTCTCGAACTGTATAACCAACTCAAGCCCTCGAATCAAAAGGACTCGTCACCTGCTGACTGGGAGCGGCGGACTGACTGAATGTGGTATCTGCGCTACAATATGTACCTACATTATAAGACACTGTAGCACATAGAAATATATGGGGGTCAGTACTTTAAAGAATGTACTGAGTATGTGGGGGTGCAATGCAACATTATAAATAATATAAAAATTGATTATGAAAATCATGCATGCTGATGATAACGACTTTCTTTGCTTGAATTAACTGAAATATATTCCGTGTAAATCATCAATAGTAATACAAGCATTATATATCTCATAAATCATTATACTCAACTCAAACTCTTTAACTCATGACTTAGAGTGCCT
>NW_025857412.1:0-1120 GCF_002878395.1 Capsicum annuum
GAGAAAAAGGGTTAAATAGTACCAGGTGTCGCTTAACCGGTCACCTTGTCACTTATGCTACAGTCATTTAGGCAACACTAATATCGCTTACGCATCTAGTTTCAGAGTAGGGTATCGCTTAAGCGTTCTCCAAGTCGCTTATGCGATACCAGCTTATGCGAGCTGAGTGATCTCTTAAGAAGACATTAACCAAATGGTCAATGTCGATTAAGCAACAACAGTCACATATGTGGAGTCCGTTTAAGCGACACTAAGTTCTCTTAAGCGGTTGCATCAGTAACCTGACGCACCCAATTTTGCTAAGTTTAGAATGGACTTTGACCTGTGCTCAAATTTTGTTTGGAACCCCGTGTATGCAAATAAAATATGTTACCATACCAAATTCAACAATCCAGACTTAATGGAATCATCAAAACATTCATATGAGGTCATTTTGACTAAGTGTGGGGCCTAAAACTATAGTTCTATGTTTACATAATCTGCCCAATAGCCCAAGAGCCCAACATGAGTTTGGAAGCTTCAGGACTTGAACCAAAGGTCCCTCTAGTTTAAAATCAATATTCCAGAGCAGATGGCGCTGTCAGAATTCTCATCCAAGGTCATCCACTAAGAGTTTTGGTCCGAGACCAAATTCTTAATAATGAAAGCTCTAAAATAGAAAAACGAGCCTAAAAACTAAATGAACTATCCGATACGCGAATCGATAGTTCCGACAAGTCATAAATGACCTGTAGCTGCTATAAGATATCTTGAAATATCAGAAATACATGCAAGTCAAGGAAATGACCTGGAGGGTCATTACAATATCCATTACTAAAAGGACTTTTATCTATGAAAGCCAATGGATAGAAATATCACAAATGCTCGAAGAGATGATGTACTGGACCCGCATGCTCCAAGCACGACTTTCTAGATAACCTCCAAGAAGACACGATGCTTCCAAGGAATTTTGCCACAAATATCCCTTTTTCAATCAACTTTCGTACTTCACTCTCAAACAGATAAAACTCAACCTCAACCACCAAGTGGCTTCCAACTGAATCGAGGAAGGCTGATGCATGGAAATCCGAATCATGACACACTAATACCACACTGATACTAGCACAATCAAATGAAAACT
>NW_025857413.1:0-2286 GCF_002878395.1 Capsicum annuum
CATAGTTGGGGGTTTTGGATGCTTATATTTTTACTATACCAAGGGGTGTGTAAAAAGTTATACAGATTCTTGCATCAATAATCACAGTTAAATGATGAAAAAGTTCCGTTTAGTGGTTGTTTCTAGAGCGACGATGAAAATTTGGTGAAGATGCAATGTCTTACGCTCGATTCGTGGTCAAAAATTTAATGGCTTACATTTGTTGCTTACGATATCCATCTTGTCCTTTCAGTTTAGTGGACACACTAATATGTTTTCTGTCAGGCAGCTCCACTGCAAAGACGAAGAAATTTTCATATAGTGAATTACGAGTGGCAACCAACAACTTCCACCAAAGTAATAAAATTGGTCGAGGAGGTTTTGGGATAGTATACAAGGTTCAACTCTATTCTATATATACTTCTCTTCCTTTTCATGGTTGCGCTTTATTGCATGGACAACTTCCATTTGCATGCAACTCACATTGTGCAATTTATGGTATTACATTTCCGAAACTTTTTTAGTCCTGCAGATGCAAGTGTCAGTAAATGGTTTTTGCATATACGTACTATGAGATCAATACTTAGTGAAAAACGAAGTCGTTGGACATAATTCTTATGGTGTGTCGTCCTGTTTGTTGAATGATGATTTAACTTAAGTGCGAATTTGCAGGGAACTCTAAAAAGAGGAATACAAGTTGCCGTGAAGACACTTTCGGCTGAATCACGGCAGGGTTTGCGTGAGTTTTTGACAGAGATCGAAACCATATCGGATGTCAGACATCCTAATCTAGTTGAGTTGGTTGGATACTGTCTCGATGGAAACAACCGGATCTTGGTGTATGAATACTTAGAAAATAGGAGCCTTGATCGAGCACTGTTCGGTAAATTTGCTTCCAATCAAAAAAATACTTCTCCATCGATGAATAGCGGTACTGAAACTGTTGCTTGCTTTGCAGGTTCCAGCGCTAATAATGTTAAATTAGAGTGGGACGCGAGGGCTGCTATTTGCTTGGGTACCGCTAGAGGTCTTGCGTATCTACATGAAGAATTAGTGCCGCATATAGTGCACAGGGACATCAAAGCGAGTAATATACTACTTGATAAGGATTATAAACCGAAAATTGGAGATTTCGGACTGGCGAAGCTTTTTCCAGATAATATCACTCACATCACTACGCAGATAAAAGGAACCACGTACGTCTCCTGAATTTATTGCTGAAGCTTCAATTTTTTCCGCGGCTATACTTGAAATCATCATTCATCCGTGAGTTCGGTGAGCATGAGTGTGGATTATTTGGGAGCATTAGTGTCGAATGTGTTGAGGAGACCTTGCTACCCCTTGCCCGGTATATATGTGTATTGGTCCTGTGAATTCTCCATCTTTCTCCATTCTCGTATGCATATTGTGTCAACTAGCAAAGATTTTGGATTCTATAATCTGCCTCGAACTACTGAAGTTTTTGAACGATTGGCGTTATAGATTACTCAGGTCTCCAACAGATGCCCCGCGTTAAATTTTGAAATGGTGCTTTGGGGTAACTGATAGCAGTATTCTTACTTTCTACATCTTTTTCTTTGTCCAAACAGCGGCTATCTGGCACCGGAATATGTCATGGGGCGTCAATTAACGTCCAAAGCTGACGTTTACAGTTTTGGGGTCCTAATACTTGAAACAGTAAGCGGCAGAAGTAGCGGCAGCGGTACATGGCAAGGGCAGAAGTTACTCCTCGAATCGGTATGTATAATTTTCAACTTCCTTAATTTCTTTCGAGACATGCTATTCTGTTTCGCAATAGCGTCAATAGTCTGTTGCATGATTTGTTTACTTGCATTTGCTACTGGTATTTACGTATAGTGAGTATTGTTGGAGTTTCACTCATATAAATGCGGTTTTAACCATAACGAACACGTCGGAAGCAAAGGTTTTACATAGCAAAGTACTAACTAGTCTGAATTAAGGTATAATCATTGTTATTACACTTATATTAGCTTCCTTGTATAAGAAAAAATTACACTTACATTAGGTCCATCGTTTGCCAGTAGTCATTAGTCTCGTTAGAGGTTTGTACATTAGATTTATCGAAACTCTAGTTTACTAGCAGCGGAAGAGCACGAATAGAGTGGAATGGATCTGGAGAACTCATACACTTGACCCTAAGGCCTAGTTGTTTGGATTCTCAAACAAAAATATGTGCAAGATGATTTAGATTCAGAAGGGTAGCCCGGTGCACTAAAGCTACCGCTATGCGTGGTGTCTGGGGAAGGGCCCCACCACAAGGGTGTATCGTACGCAGCCTTACCTTGC
>NW_025857414.1:0-1200 GCF_002878395.1 Capsicum annuum
TTGTACCATTTCTCAAAAATTGAAGTGACAAAACGTTCACAATAAGAATCTTTTCAGAAATATTAACATTGTAATGTTTAATCAGTTATCAGTCGAATCTCTCAGGGGAAGAAACATAGTTTGCCCAAATAAAAGTAATTTGCCGGCAGATGGACAAACTATTAAAAAAAGATTTATGAAAATGTAGTTTGCGCATTTTTGGGCAAACCCCATTAACATTTTTTTCCTCCCCAAACGTTCACAGACGGATTTAGTTGTAGTTTGCTCGTTTTTGGGCAAACTGTCCGTTTTGTAACATAAACAAAAGTATTGTCCGTTTTGGCTCCTAAGATTGAAAACGAGTCCCTTTTAGGTCTGGACTCAAAACAATAGGTGTCTAAGTTATGCTTTCATCTATTCAAAAGAATGAAATACATAAAAATGACCCTCCAATATAGGTGTGTGCACATAATATTGGCATGTTCTGTTTAGCACCATTGTCATATGATCAGAAGGAGGTTCCGAGTTCGAGCTGTGAAAACCGCATGCACGGTAACACTGCACACAATAGACCCTTGTGGTCAGGTCAGGTCCTTCCCCGGACCCTACACGTAGAGGGGGCTTAGTGCACCGGGTTGTGTTTAGTACCATAATTCACAAGAGGGGACAATAGTATCATGCCTCACTATTGTTATTATTTGTCTTTTGGAGAGTAATGTAAAGTAAATGTTCATTTTGCTAACCCAAACATGTTGTAGTTCACTCAATGATGATTCATTCAAACAGGCACAGGTTCAGAAACACTGTCATTTTCATCTTGATCCAAATTATCATAGTATTCCACCAAAACTTTCCAACCACCCGGGCACATAAATCCATCCGGAGGGCTCTCCTTGTTCTTTGCAAGCGTTCGCATCTGAAAGAAAAAAGAAAGCATGAACTACAACGTACTTTTGAACGACGACAGCACAATAAGTGATCTCGTACAATCTAATGAAGTGGTCCTTTCCGGGGTGTGTGTATAAAAAATATATGTTGCTCGGATTCTCTAAAAAAACTGCAGTGTCTGATCCTCCAAAACTGCACTCGTTTTTGGAGGATCCGACATGTACCGGCCAACAGTTTTCAAGAGTCCGAGCATCGTAGCATGTAATGAAGTGGTCCTTTCCGGGGTGTGTGTATAAAACCTACGTCGCTCGGATTCTCTAAAGTTACTGTAGA
>NW_025857415.1:0-1329 GCF_002878395.1 Capsicum annuum
TTTTTTCTTGGGTATCGAATTAAGGAAAAATTTATATCGTTAGAAACTAACTCAATTATCTACTATTTTATGGGTGTTGAGCTATAAAATTCTACATATATCTAAAGTTATACACGTTCAAAGTAGACCTGTGTAGAATCGAATATCAAACTTTGGACGAATCAAAGGCTCCTAGCTCAACTTTATTCTAAGTGATTCGTATGAATGTTTTTCACCTATAAATTACTTCACAGACTAGGATAAATATCATGACATGTGTATTCAAAATAAATTCATGGAATTAGAGTTAACATAAGAAATAACGATACTCCAAAGTCTAGCCTAAAAATATGGGGTGTTACATTCAGTTGATGTTACAAAGTTTACTCGATCCTACTCCTTATATAAAAATTCAAAACTAAAGTTACAAAGCCTTGTTATACTATGATTAAGACACTTTGAAGTTTCTTCTTGAAGTTGCGTAAAGGTGTGTGTCGTCATTCTTCTACTTGTCTTCGACTGCTACTTTTCATAAGAAAACCCAAGAGATTTCTTATCAATTAAGGATTTAAATTGTTTCCTAGATTGAGGAATATAACCGTATGATATTCCCATATCAGATATGTAACACCTCGACGTCTTCTTAGTTAAATTTCGTCCATGAAATGTCTAAGCATTAGTATATAGAATGATATAAATTAATTTTCATGTGAAATTTCCTAGATTTCAACCTTCCATTACGTATATGACTAAATTATCTTTCCTACGATATAAGATTCGTCCAAAATGGACCCTTGGTGAAGAAGTTATGAATTATTTAAAGTTCCAGTCATAAACATCATCATTTTGGTGTCTAGCATGTCGCAGAAAGGGTCAAATTGACAATCGTCAAATTCCAGTGGGGCTCCGCGATGGTGGCGCATCACGGAGGTACTCAATTTCCCACTCATCTAATTATAGTGGACCACTACGATTGTGGCGCATCGCGGAGGCACCCAAAATCGAGTTTTTAAGTTCAAATTTCTAGTTTCGTTTAGCAGTCATTAAGGATAATTTTGACTCTTTCCTAGCCTTTAAAACCATCCAAACAAAGGATTTAGGGTTTGTTTGAGAAACTTAACCCTACTTTCATCAAAATTATCAAGAATCCTCTCTAGAGCTTGAAACAAGAACTTCAAGAAACTCAAGATTCAACTGTGGGTTTTCAAAATCGATTGAAGATTCAAAATGCCCGAATCATAGACTTCAAGAAACACCCATTTTTTTCCTATTTTGAGGTACGTGGGATTTTTCTAAAATCTCATGGGCATAGAAATCATGATTTTAGGAAAGGGGTTTTCAGATTTATTA
>NW_025857416.1:0-1227 GCF_002878395.1 Capsicum annuum
TCTGTTGTTCATACAACATATTCTTGAAGATATATCAAACTTTACCTTATTTAAAAAATAAATAAATTTTGTGGGTACGTTTACCTACGTGCTTGTGAGTTGTAAGCCAGTGTTATTAGAAGTAAAAAAGCGCAAAAACGCTTAAGGTCTGTTGGGGCTGTAAGTGCAAAACACAAATAAAGTGTGTTTAATGAAAAAAATGCACAAATGGAGAAAAAAAAATAAACATATATATGCTTGGTCCAAGACTAATAAGTATAAGCATGAATAACAAATATATGGACAAAGAAATTGAAAAAAATTGCGATAAATCGAAATATTGATTGTTTAGTGTCGCCTCTTTAGGAAACACTCATTGACGAGGAAAACTGTCTTAGAGCCTTGATGACAGCACTGAAGTGCGCATTAAGCAAGACAAATTGCTCAACATGTTCTGAGCCTCGCTTCAGGGCTTAAGTGCGCTTTAAGCGTGCCTTTGACAACACTGGTTTTAGTAAACCGCCCAGTGGATTACTCGAGGGGTGTGTAAGTTTGTGGGGACACCAAATGATTCCTTGGTGGCCTGGCATGATGACATCATTCACTAATATTTAAAACATTTAGGGAAAGTACAATATCCAAAATTCATACAACAATAGCTCCTCTTTTCCCTTCTATGAATATAATCTATTCTTTAAATCTTGTAGGCGAGTCATATCTTGTGTCTATTCTTATACTTTCTACATCTTGACTGTTGCGTTGAGTGGGATCTTCAATTGCTTAGGCTTCTATATCTCGGTTGTTGGAGAAATATTCACCAACTCTCTGCCCACTCTTATTTGTTTTGTAATCCACGAACTTAAGCATAATCCAGCAGCTGCCAACTTGGTGACTATCTGTCCTGTCGTGCTCCCCAGCTAAGTTGCTCGGACTCTCCAAAAACGTTGCCGCACCCGTGTCGGATCCTTCAAAAATACACTATTTTTGGAGGATCCGACACGCACCCGTAGACATTTTTGAAGAGTCCGAGCAACTTAGCTCCCCAGTGCCAGAAAATGGACAAGTTGTGTTTGTAGGTCTGTTAGGAAGCTCGGAATTGTCTCTTCTTACTTCTTCAGAAGTTTAAAAGGTAAGACATGAATAGAAGGGACTGAACTCAAATTCTATTACCTCTGACTTTATTCCTTGTTGGAGTCTTGTCTCCAGCGGACTCCAAACTGTGGGTAAAAAGGTTATGGGGGCAGGAAA
>NW_025857417.1:0-2467 GCF_002878395.1 Capsicum annuum
ATTACATGCTACATAGGTCACCTAGGAACACAAATTTAGGATTATGCCTCTTCTGAAAAAATGCAATAGTTACTATTCATTCAAACAGTGTGTTTGTTCCAAACAGGCATGCCATTTCGTGAATCAGTGTGTCATTTCATTGAAAAATTGCATCCTTCTGAATCATCAGTTCAAAATAGTGCAACTTTTCTGAAGGATCAGTTCAGTTCGAACATTCCATTTGTTACTGTTACAGTTACTGCATATATATAAATATAGTATTAAACACACAGAAAAATTTCCTGTGTTTTTGTCATTGATCAGATTTCGTCAAATTCCCAATCCAAATCCGAAGCCAAAGCTGAGCCGAGAGACGACGACGACGGCGCGTGACATCTCTTATTTCTTGCCTCACTTATCATACAGAGTAAGTGTTCTAGATTATAAACACTTCCAAGTTCTCTTCTTCCACCAATGTGGGATAAAGAGTAAACTTTCTAATTTGGAAGTACATTTTCCATTTTAGTGTCTCCTTCCCTCCACCATTTTACTCTCCATTTTTCCATTCACACTTCTTTCATATAGTATGAACCCAACAATCCCCAACATTAATGCGGAATGGCTATTTTTCGTAAAAGTTTTACGGACAAGTATGTGATCATCAAGCAAAGACTGATTGCATCTAGATAATTGGGTTTCCCTTTGAACTTTCCGTTGTAAACATGCATCGTATATACTCGGTCAATCGGTAGATTTGATATCTTTGAACCGTCGAGCTTTAATGTACATATCATACAACCATCCTTTTAACGTTTATGGTTCTCATGGTTCTATTCTTTTCAGCCATGAACACGTCCCGATTTCATGAGAGCTTAGAGAATAGGCCTTTACTAACATTCTCCTTGAAGTGGCTTCCACTTCGCCCTTACATAGGTGATTTCTAAACGTTTGATCCTATAGATTAAACTATTTGGTCAAATCTGCCTAATTTAGATAATCATTAAAAGACCTTTCACCTTAAGTCATATCCTTGTTTACTATACATTGTCTACATCATGAGAATGGGTTGAGTAATTGACAATGTTGAACCTGTCAGACACAACTTTGCTTGATCTCCTTAAACCTAGCTCTTAGGATCTCCAATCTGCTAGGTAGAGTTTCCGTCATGCTGACTTGTCCTAGGCCTTAAACCCATTTCCTTAGATGTCCTTTCCACTCCTTCTCTAGATAGGCCTTTTGTAAGTAGATCCGACACATTATCCTTTGACTTTACATAGTCAACAGGGATAATTCCACTAGAGAGAAGTTTTCTGACAGTATTATGTATCTGTCGTATGTGACGATATTTACCGTTGTACATCATGCTCCCTACCCTACCTATTTCCGCTTGGCTATCACATTGTATACATACTAGTGCCACTGGCTTGGGCCAATAAGGAATATCTTCTAAGAAATTCCGGAGCCATTCTGTTTCTTCACCAGTTTTATCCAATGCGATAAATTCAGATTTCATTATAGTGCGAGCAATACAAGTTTGTTTGGATGATTTTCAAGAGACTGCTCCTCCACCAATAGTAAATAGATATCCACTTGTGGATTTTACTTCGTTCGATCGGGTGATCCAATTTGCATCACTATATCTCTCAAGTACCGCAGGATATTTATTATAATGCAAAGCATAATCTTGAGTGTATTTTAGATACCCCAAAACTTTTTTCATTGCCATCCAATGAGTTTTGTTGGGATTACTCGTGTACTGACTTAATTTACTAATAGCACATGCTATGTCTAATCATGTACAGTTCATTATATTCATTAAACATCCCAATACTCTTGCATACTCCAATTATGAGTCATATTCACCTTCATTCTTTTGATGTGCAAATTTCACATCCAATGGAGTCTTGGCAATACCGAATTCCATATATACTTGAACTTGTCAAGTACTTTTTCGATATAATGAGACTATGACAATGCTAACCTTTATGGAGTTCGATGGATTTTTATACCTAAGATCACATCTGCAACTCCAAGGTCTTTCATATCAAACTTGCTCTCGAGCATTCGTTTGGTTGCATTTATGTCAGAAATGTCTCTGTTGATGATCAACATATCATCCACATATAAAAAAATAATGACTTGGTGATTCGGAGTGTCTTTAATGTAAACACATTTATCATATTCATTTATCTTGAACCCGTTTGCCAATATGGTTTGGTCAAACTTCGCATGCCATTGTTTAGGTGCTTGCTTTAGTCCATACAAAGACTTAATAAGTCTACACACCTTATTCTCATTTCCTGGAACCACAAAACCCTCAGGTTGTTCTATGAAAATTTCTTCCTCTAATTCTCCATTTAGGAAAGCTATTTTCACATCCATTTGATGGATTTCAAGACCATATACCGCAGCCAAGGCAATTAACATTCGAATCGATGTTCTTCTTATTACTGGCGAGTATATATCGAAGTAATCAAGGCCTTCTTTT
>NW_025857418.1:0-2622 GCF_002878395.1 Capsicum annuum
AACGTGACAATGAACATCATGCTACTCAGACTATATGCTTAACACATGTTACATGAATCCAATTTTTATTTCATCCAGGAAAAGCCATCTTTTTCTCAACAATGTCTTTGTCATTTGATCCAATAGCGTTCCGTTAGATAGGAACAGATTTGATAAATACTGATAACTCTTGGATAGACCGGATCTTGGAAACAAGGCACACAGGCCCCTGAGCTGAGCTCCTTTCGCTTCGACCCATGAATCTTTCTATCCATTAATTTTTATCTTAACCAAAAGAAATTCTCTTTTTCTAGTCTTATTTCTAACTAATACAAGAAGAATGTTGCAAGAGGTTACTAATTATGCTATTCCTTCTGTCTTCCCTCACCTCCATCTTCAACTAGAAAGCAGTTTAAGGAGTGCCCTTCGCACCTTACTTTTTCTTTTAGCCTTCGTGCCCCATTTAAAGAGGACATGAGATGACATCTTATTCTATGTCATTGCATTCTCTAGATAATTCAAATCGAAGCAATTGGATGTCCAACTCGGGCCTATATGACATGACCGATCAATAGATCCACCTTTGTCATATATTCCATACATCACACTAGATAGATATCATATTCATGGAATACGATTCACTTTTAAGATGCCTTGGTGGTGAAATAGTAGACTTGGTGGTGAAATAGTAGACACGCGAGACTCAAAATCTCATGCTAAAGAGCGTGAAGGTTCGAGTCCTCTTCAAGGCATAATATTAAGAATGCTCATTCAATGAGCATTCTGAATTGGAATAAATTCGGCAGCGGATCGCGGAGAAATTCTATGGCTAGGATCTTTAGTATTCTCTTATTTATTACCTGTGTCTACTATTTAGGCATAATACCCTTACCCATTCTTACTAAGAAACTGAAAGAGGCCTCAAAAACAGAAGAAAGAAAGGAAAGTGAGGAAGAAAAAGATGTAGAAACTGCTTCCAAAATGGGTCTTGTTCATGGTGGTAAGCGAGGGAGGATTTAGTAAAGGGATAATGCCGCTTTATACTAATATAGTCCCGAGTTGGTAATTAGAGTTAGAAGCTTCACAGCTTTCTCCACTCACCTCCACGGGCGAATATAGTCTACATCACTCTTTCTTGGCTAGTCTAGTAGACTATATTCTAGGTTATTTGGAAGGGATCCGGAAGCCAGAGAAAGACAAAAACAAGGCTTTTCGCGGCCCAGACAAGCATCAAAGCCCAGAAATCCACCAACCATCGAAGAGTTAATCGTAAATACTGATGGGGAAGAACCCCTCTTCCGCAGAAACACAGAAAGAAAAGTCAACAGTCCTAGAGCCTATTCTTTCAAAGAGCGCATTCCCATTCCCCGCACCCCATTATCTTATCTAGCAGCTCTTTCTGTGCGTGGTTCTCTTTTATACTCTTGATCTGGGAAGCAAGCACTCTTCTGTAAGCCTTCGAGAGGGTTCGTAGCCTTGCTAACGGTTTTCAACCTCACTCAAGGCATAGCTCGAATCTAGAAAAGTTTTTTTTAAAGTGTTCAGAAATCATCTGTGAACAAATCGGCTCTTGCAGCTTATAAGGTGCGCTCTTTTGTTCATTAGCTATGGATTCACATCTTGATTGCCTACGAAAGTCATAGCTCAGATTGGAAGAAAGGGCTTTGCTTTCCGATCGCTTTTTGAGGCCGGTTTGGATGAGCGTGGGAAAGTTCAGGATTCACTATCGCTTTATGCTTGGAGCGGCTCACCCCCTTATCATTTAAAGGGCGAAGTTGCCGAAGCGAGTCGAAAGGCCCAAGAGTCATCTTTGAAGGCTACTATGCATCCTCATTCATATTAGAGTGTAAGGTAGGTTTGGGTATAGCAGGACTTGAACCTACGACCATTAGGTTAAAATCTCAATGCTCTACCAACTGAGCTATACACCCAAAAAAAGATGTAGTAGTAAATAAGGATTGGTACGGAAAAGAGGCCGGCCCCCCTTTTTCTCACTAAAAGAAGTCCCGGGCGAGAAGTGATTGAAGCATCGGTGAAATGAATCTATTCTCCAAATCACCAAGATGTTAGACCATACAAGGATTCCGCTTCTTACGATCGGAAGCCACTCCTTCTCTAAGGAGGCTAGCCCATCTCTTCTTAAGAGGTTAGAGGAGGGTCTAGGAGGAGTTTGGTTTCAAACCCCGGTTCAAACAGGAGGAGTACCCCATGCTAATATGCCCGGATAGCCCCATTAAGACCAATGCATCCTCTTTTCTAGAGGGCATAATTACATGAATTATATCTTCTCCACCGCCTCCCGTAATCATGAATTCTGGCCGCGCCAGTAGGGTTGAGATATGGCCTCTGTAAAGGTATCAGGTTGGTGGCCCCTTCGAGAGTTGCGGGTCTTTGCCGCTGCATGAGTGTTAGCTCACGCTCAAAACTCCTCCGACACGAGTCCTAGTCGTTGCGCTGTGGTCCATTTCCCGATTTGGCTGAACGCCCCTACTACTTACTTTGTTTGATTAAAAGGCGAACAGCCCCCCAACTAGCTAAGCGCAGTTCTTTAAATCAAAGGTTGAATGAAATCGATTCTTTTTTAGATAGAAAAATCGATTTTTTGTTACTCATGTCAGCATTCTCACTTCTGATATCTCCAGG
>NW_025857419.1:0-1164 GCF_002878395.1 Capsicum annuum
AATTGGGTAAATTTGAATATGGCCTATCAGTAGATTATCAAATTCGTTTAAGAAAATTCAAACGTGTAGTTATTTTTACTGCCAACAACGAGAAGAAGGATCCTGATGAGACCAACGAGGAAGTGCCTTTAATAATCTATTCGCAACAATCCAATTTTTGGCGAGGTATAATTAGAGGCTCTATGCGGGCTCAAAGGCGAAAAACAGTTATTTGGAAACTATTTCAAGCAAATGCGCATTCCTCCTTTTTTATCGACAATATAAGCCCTCCCCCCTCTTTTTTCTTTTGATATCTCTGGACTGATTAAACCAATTTTTCGAAATTGGACAGGTAAAGAGGGAGAATTCAAGATTCTAGAGCCTAAAGAAGAACAAACAAAAAGAGAAGAGAAAAAAAAAAGGACAAAAAAAAGGAGAACACCAGAAAGGAAAAAGCACGGCTAGCGGTAGCAGAAGCCTGGGATAACATTCTTTGTGCACAAATAATAAGATGTTACATGTTAATAACTCAATCAATTCTACGAAAATATGTTGTATTACCTTCATTGATAATAGCCAAAAATCTCGGGCGTATGTTATTCTTGCAACTTCCTGAATGGTCTGAGGATTTACAGGAATGGAATAGAGAAATGCATATTAAGTGTACTTATAGTGGTGTTCAATTATCAAAAACAAAATTTCCACAAAATTGATTGAGCGATGGGATTCAGATCAAAATTTTATTTCCTTTTTGTCTGAAACCTTGGCATATATCTAAACTGTACCGCTCCCGTGTAGAGCTAATCAAAAAGAAAAAACAAAAAGATGATTTTTGTTTTTTAACAGTTTTGGGAATGGAAGCTGAACTTCCCTTTGGTTCTCCCCGAAAGCGCCCTTCCTCTTTTGAGCCCATTTTTAAGGAACTCGAAAAAAAATTGGAAAATTTAGAAAGAAATATTTTATAACTTTTATAACTATAACTCGAAAAGTTTTAAAAGAAAAAAAAATTATTTCGAAGAGTTTCAAAAGAAACCAAAAAATGGCTTATAAAAAATATTCTATTTCTACAAAAAATATAAAAAGAACTTTCAAACATAAATCCAATTGTATTATTTAGATTCAAAGAAATATCTGAATTGAATGAAACGAAAAAAGAAAAAGATTATCTAATTAGTAATCAAATAA
>NW_025857420.1:0-1957 GCF_002878395.1 Capsicum annuum
AAAAAAAATCAATACACCAAGCACTACACTTAGATTTATTGGATTTGTTGCTAAAATATCGGTGGTAAACCTGAAGCTCCTGGCAGATGGCCAGTGGCCCAAAGAAAAGAAAGAATCGGTTACGTTTCTCATATGATCTCCTCTTATAGATAGACTAAAAAATCGAACAGAGTTTTTTTGTAGCACTTCGCCCCTCTTTTTATTTATTCTTTTATTTTTTCTGAAATTGAGTAAAAAAATAAAAACTATTCGAGTTAGTTAAAAATTATGAACTAATGAACTAGCCCTTTTATTGTTTATTAGAACACTAAAACTTTTTCCCTTAGTCTATGAATGGGAAGGGTGAAAGCGAGTCATTATGCTAATTCCTCATCCGTAAATCTGCCCTTTCCATAGGTTCTTTTCTCAAAGAATAAAGAATTGGAGGAGGAAAATTTTGATAGAATTTGAAAAATAAAACAACAAGTGGAAGGCAATAAATATGAAAAATATATTTATTTTTCATATTTCTAAGCTAAGATTAAACAAAAGGATATGCAAATAAAAGTGTTAATGCTACAAACAGTCCATAAATTGTTAAAGCTTCCATAAAAGCTAGACTAAGTAATAGCGTACCTCATATTTTTCCCTTTTCCTCAGGATGTCTCACGATAACCTCTACAGCTTGACCCGCGACAGTCCCTTGACCAACTCCAGGTCCAATAGAAGCAAGCCCTATGGCCAATCCAGCAGCAATAACGGAAACGGCAGAAATCAGTGGATTCATGATAAGTTCCTCGTACCAAAAAAAAAGAAATGGTTGATGATACAATCAACAAATGAATTATGAATTAATTATTCCCTCTCTAGGACTCATCCAGTCAAAGTAACTAAGAACTTTGGATTGAAGTAATAAGATGATTGAATCATCAGAACTACTTCGATATATCTTTTTTACTTTTTAGCCACAGTCTTTGTGAACCCAGATGACTTTCATTCTCCCATTTCTTGTTCTTGGTTCGAACTATTAGTTGAATTATTTCTTGATTTCATCAGTTTATTCATTCAATTCACAGTCACAAGGGGCCGGAAGGACTTCTAGTCTATTAGAATCCCCTAGAGTAGTAAAATATATCTTTAGTTTATTTCATATATATCTAGCACGAGTCAATATCTAATATCACATATACATGTCTTTCTTCCATAACGTAAACCAATCATTCCTCTTAGATTCAATCCTATTGGAGATCAAGCGTCGAAACATGTAGAAGGTTTGGCTTATAGTTATTCAAGTACAAATACCTTCCTCTCCTAACCGACCTTTTCTAAAATACTAAAAAAAATCCCTTTTTTGCAAATTCTTTTGAATCTTACCTTTTCTTATTATTCCACCTAGATAAATCTAAATGGACAAATTGATTAGGCCGAATAATTCCACATGTTATAGAAATATCATTATTTGGTTGATCTAAGCTCATGCAATTTATTAATAAAAATGAATAATTTTTTATTCATTTTTAGTATTTTGGTCAATCGTTGAATAAAATCAACTGAAAGGGAAATAATTGAGCCCTTTATTTTATTTAATTACACGTCGTAAACCTATACAACAAGCATTATTGACAAAAAATTTTATATTCAAATTGTTTTAACAATGAATTAATAATGAGTTAAGTTAATATAATAATGAGATGGACTAAGAAATCTAAAGTGAATATTCATTGAGACGAAGTATGATATTAAGTGAAGGAAAAGGGAATTTTAGGAAAAAGATCTAAACAAAAAGATCTTTTTCCCTTACTCTTTAATATCATCGTAATTTTTTTGCTATCACTCTAGATCATATATAACATAGTTGTATATTTAGATTCCCCTATTATATTCCCTAAGTTAAGTAATTCCACCCACCATATACATTTTTTCAGCCGTGTGCTAAGCTAAAAAAGACTATTTCAATGATGGCCCTCCATGGATTCAC
>NW_025857421.1:0-2680 GCF_002878395.1 Capsicum annuum
TTATCATAAGCTATTATGGTTGGTATAAACAACCATTTAAACTGTATTACTTATAATGGTGATGGCATTGACAACAACAGGGTCATAGTTCTTTACTTCTGTATTCCTTTTCTCAAGAAGAGGAAGAAGATGGGGAATGTGGATGGTAAAGTTACTTGTGGGCTTTTAAGGATAAAAGGTGAAGAATTGTTGAAGAATTTTTGGTAATGTATAAAAGTCAGTTCCATGTGTCTTTTGGTTAATGTTGTACTAGCTAAAGAAAGGACAATCCGGTGCATTAAAGCTCCAACTATGCATAGGATTCGGGGAAGGACTGGACCACAAGGGTCTATTGTACGTAGCCCAGTCTTACCTTGCATTGCTGCTAGAAGTTGTTTCCATGGCTTGACCTCATGAGGCTGTGACCTATGGCCACATGGACTCTATCAGTAGAACAAGGATGTCAAGTATATGTGGTCTATTTGGGAAGTGTTGCATGAATCTTGGGCAGACTTTTTATTAGGGTTTTTTCCCTGATTTTCTTACTATATTTAAGTTTTATTTTTTTCTTAGAAGGAAAATAAAAGTTACCATAATTACTTTTACTTTTTTTGAAAGAAAAAAATATACTTCTTTTCCATATTTGACTAACCTCTTTCTTGGAGGAAAGGTTTTGGACATCTATAAATAGAAGACCCCCCTTCTCATACCACAACACAATTAGTCTTTTAAGAGTTTCGTTTAGGGGGAGAGTTTCTCTTTCATTAGTTTTATGCTTTTTAATATTATTTTTAATATTAGGTTTTATATGCAGGCCAATTGGCTAAATAACATAATAATATTATGTTTTTAATATGTTTTTCTTTGTCATCTGAGTTATTGTCTTTATGGTTTGCAACTAATAGCTTCTGCATGACTCCCTCTCGATTTCAAACCCAACAATGGTATCAGAGTCCAAGGTTCAATAAATCGATGGTCCAATTATTGAACAAAGTTGCAATCAATTTGATGATAATGAAGATATATGTCCAAAAGGTACATGTGGAGATAATTGTTAATTATATTTTTTCAACAATCTTGCTATCACATATTTGAAAATAAAGCTCACTTTTAACCTTGCAAAAGGGCTCCAATATTTTTAACCCGAAAAGGGCTCATATACTTTTAACCCAAAAGCTCCATTTTTAAGCATGTCAAGCAGCAGTGGTGAAGACTATGTGAAGAACAAAGATTAAAGATGTGAAGAAGGCGGATCAAGAATATTTTAAAGAAAATCAAGTCAAAAAGAAGAGATTTGTTAGGGTTTTTGCCCTGATTTTCTTACTATATTTAAGTTTTATTTTTTCTTAGAAGGAAAATAAAATTTACCATAATTACTTTTACTTTTTCTGAAAGAAAAAAATATAATTCTTTTCCATATTTGGCTAACCTCTTTCTTGGAGGAAAGGTTTTGGATATCTATAAATATAAGACCCTCCTTCTCATACCACAACACAATAGCATCCACGATGTCGTCTTTTAAGAGTTTCGTTTAGGGAGAGATTCTCACTCATTAATTTTATGATTTTTAATATTATTTTTAATATTAGATTTTATATGTAGGCCAATTGGCCAAATCACATAATAATATTATGTTTTTAGCATGTTTTTCTTTGTCATCTGATTTATTATCTTTATGGTTTGCAACTAATAGCTTCCGTATGACACCCTCTCAATTTCGAACCCAAAACTTTTATGAATTATGTAATGCATAAAAAGCTAAGTTTCTAAGCTCTAAAATTGTCTTTCACCACTCTCGTGTTGGATCCTTAAAAATGCACTTCTTTTTGAAGAGTCTGAGCATCATAGAAAAACACACATTGATATTTTTTAAGAGTCTGAGCATCATAGGTAAAAGTATTCTATCATAGGTAAAAGTATTCTAGCGTGGTTAAACTTCCCTATTCTAGCGTGGTTAAACTTCCCTGTTCTTCTCTCAGGATATCACTTCCATGGACACTACCATTAAGTGCAACTTGGTCTTCAATTTCATTCTCATTAAGGAGATGAGCCTTCTTCTTCCTCAATGGCAGCTTGAAAAAGAGTTGCACATTTGATCAGAAGCAACCCCATTTTCCAATTGATCTTGACGTGGGCAAAAATTGAGAATTCAAAGAAAACTATAGTGGTCATGAGAAATGAAAGGCCGTAAATACGGCACACGCAATGACAGCAGTTGCACCATTTCAATAATTTGATCACTTGCATAAATTAATGACTATTATGATAAAATACTCATATCCATCATTATTTGATAAAGGGCTTGCATAGTTCAAAAAGCAGAAGTTAAAGGGCTTGCATAGTTCAAAAAGCAGAAGTAAAAGTGTAAGGAGCAAGTATAAAAATTTACTGCGTCGTACAAGTCCAATTCCACAAGTTCATTTATTTCAAGGATATCTAAGCATTTAATACATGGTTTGTTCTTCGAATAGATTTTTTTTTTTATGTTTTTATCCTTGACAATCGAATTTTTAATAACATGGTGAATAACTTAATATTACTAGTATAGTGCATGTGTTTTGCATGTGTGTCTCGCATTAATTAATAAAATTATATATAAAAATAATTTAATCAATTTTGTGCATTATTATCCTTTTTCTATAGTCTTCCATCAATAATGTAGAGATATGACACAACTCTTCAATAGATATACATATCTATT
>NW_025857422.1:0-96244 GCF_002878395.1 Capsicum annuum
AGACACTAATTCAAATTCCTTATTTCATAAAGGAATACAAACCATACTTTGTTCATCTTCATGTTCTATCTCCTATTCTTTCTCCTGAGATCGAAAGGTAGACAATTAATATATTTTAAGGGTTGTGAATCCTCAAAATAGTTAATTCAAAGATAAAAAAACAACCAATAATGATACACAAAGTTAAACGAACTTAATTCAAAACAATAGTACTCATGTCTTTGGCTTTAACCTCGGAAAAGGGCATTTAGCCACGCATAGTCATAATTGTAATTACAATAGTGTAATTAATGACAAAAAACATGAATGAACTAAATAAAACAATAAAAACCTTAATATGAAGTTGTAGAAGCCCCTTGATCTCCAAAATATGCTCAACATATCTATAAAAAAGTGATATAACATGTATTTATAGTATAGGAGTAAGCCAAGTCCGTGTTGGAATTGAATTGCAGCATTTTGTAAGCACGGGAATTGAGGGGGAACCGCCCTGGTTTGAGCCCCACTTAAGGTAAGGCATCTCCCTAGCTAGAGTGACACTCCAAGAAAGGCTTCGCCCTACCCATATCCCTGCTCCAGGTAGGGCGTCGCCTCCATATCTCCTTAAACCTTTGGAATTTGTTCTCCGAATTTTGGTTAAGTGTTGAGTCTCCCATCTTAGTCCCTTGTCTTATTCTGTATTTCCCATGGATTTCCAGCCTTTTTAAGATTAAAATATCATCATATTAATCTCCAAAAGCATACTACACAATTACACACCACGAATTAGGAGACAAATACAACACACTACGCATAACGATGAATCAAAACAAGAGCTAAACTACCCTAGTCGAATTGATCATTCACTTATTGTTCCAGCTTACACTTAAATCATATTGAAATTTTCTCACTTACAAAAAGTTATTCCACTCACAATCATACATTTAAACCATAAGGAACTCATTAAATACACTAGAATCCATTGGGATAAAATAGACAAGCAACTTGCTCAAGCTACTAACACTAGTTTTCCGGGTTGAACTCTAAATGAATTTTTAGGTACAAACTTAGTTGGAATTCACTTTAAACATTGTAAACACATGATTTCACACATTTATGCACATTCATCTCATTATCAGCCCATGTAGCATACGAATTATCCTCAAAACAAGGCTAAAAAGACTAGAATAGTGATGCTAGAATGCATAAATACACCCAAGATCAGTGAGCGTAGTCGTTTAACTCTCATGTAGACTTGTATCATCTAGAACTTTCCTCGTTAGTATTTCAAGGCTAATTGTGATTATGCTTGGTTGGTGAAGTGATCTTAGGCCTTTTTTTGTGAACATAGGAACCCACTTTATCCTAAATAGCCACCCATAAATAGAATAGCATCCTTAGTTACCCATTTTGAGCCCAAGCCTTTCTTTGACAACCACATTAAAAGCCTTGAACCATTTAAAGTTTATCCCTCTTTTGAACCCTACCCTTCTTGAACTTAAAAAAATCGAACTTGAGGACAAATGCCTAAGTTAGGGGTAGCATGTCTTGAAAGATGTCACCTTGGGCCATGATATTGTAATTAGATGCCTAAAAAGCTAAGAAAAGAGGGAAATTTAAAAAGGAAGGAATCATAAAAATAAGGAATAGCATAGATTGTAAAAAGAAATAGCTGATTATAAAATGCTTTAAAAGAGATATGTGAATCAAGGTAGAAAAAGTAGGCATGTGTGAATTTTGAAACAAATGAAGTGGACCATGGTCCAAATTTTGTTTGACTAGGGTGGTGTAGATTTTAAAGGAGGGTGTAGTCACTTCATTCCCAAATGACACCATGCCTTTTCCCTGATCCTATATTACAAGCTTGGAAAGTCCTTCGATATCACCAATCAAGTGTATTCATATTAGTGGTGATTGAAGATAATGACAAGCATATGGTATGATACTCATTTGCATTAAGATATTATTCGTGAGAGTGAGTATTTTCACTCAAATCCCTCGTTTCATAATAGATAATTTCATGTGTGGGATTTCCCTTTTTTAAGGAGGCATGTAGACTAATTGAGGCGGGTGAAATTGTTATCTTCCAAAAATGATGCCAAGGAGTAAAGTTGAGTCATTATCAATGGAGAGTCACTTTAAGATAGTCAGTGATTGTTGAATTGTTGTTCTTTAAAGTCTTTTGCATCTTTAAAATTATGCTTTATGTTGAGGGGAGTTATGAGAATGGATTTTCCCATGCTTGAGAGCTATTTGTTGGTATTAATCAAGTTTGAAGTCATTATAATCATTTGGTCGTATAAATGGTATTTAATATGAATAGACTCATTCAGTAAAAAGTAGTGTTTCTTGAGGACAAGTAACGCAGCCCGAATCGGGGCCTTGTTGTAATGGGTATCCCAAGTCCAACTAGGACCAAGGGCCGCCCCCTTAACCCAACCCAACCACCTTATACACCCTTGGATGAGCTAAATTTTAAGCATATAACAAAATTATGCAATGCTCTCATGAAGACTCTGGTCCATACCAAACCAACCATCCATACCATACCAAACCATTTAGAAATTATCAAACATAATATGATAATCAAACCCAAAATGTAACACGATGGAAAAACCAACAATATCATCCAATAATATCAGCCTCAACACCAATGCCAATGCTAACGCTGATACCAATATCGATCCTGCCCATACTAACCCCTAGAAGTACCACAAAGCCTCTATCCAAAAGAATACAAACATTCGGTTGGGATATGCCCCCAACCATGGCCAAATACAATATCTAGAAAGAAACTAAAAAGTCTAAGAATGTCCAACATAAACTGATGCCTTTCAAAAGGATGGAAGCTTACAACTTCAGTCCAATAAGTTGTCCCCAAATCAAGCACTATTAAGGATGAGTCAAACGGCTGGTTCCTGCATAGCATGGTTATACAGCCGCCAGTAGACAGGTTAGTGGGTAAGATCTAGCATGAAACTCGGGATAAGGATAAAGTAATACCAGTTATCAAAACCAAGTGAAAACCATCCAATGCAAACAACCATACATATATATATATAAGTGCTGGGAAAAGGGATCGGGTTTAGAATATCATTAAAACCTTTACCTGGGTTGTGCAGCTTAGCCGTCCTACCCCCCATGGTCCATATGGGTTCAGATCCCCCTACTAAAATGGTCCCAGTACGTATATTCGCATGACCAGGCAATATCCGTGGGATGACTAGTACATGTCTCCAATATAAATGTCACACTCGCACGTGGCCATCGAAGACCCCTCATATCAGCAAATATGAGTTTTCAGTTTTAATCCCCCTAGGACCTCCATCTTCCATGGATTAGCTTCAACTTCCCACTATTAATGGCCAACTTAAAACCAAGTCCAAACAATCCAATTATCTATTTATTAACCAAGGCTATTCAATAAACAAGTGGTATTGTCATACCACTATACTTTTATTCATTATCTATAGCCAAACCATTTAGATTTAAGGGGACATTCAAGTGCCCTATAATTAGCCCTATTAAACCTCTTGGGAGACTAACATGTTATCCATAAGCATAACCAATTAGCCGTAAGCCTTTTTAAGTCATCTAAAAACATTTAAGATTTCATGCATAAGCCGAAAACAAGCAAGAGTTCCATTAAAATAAGCTAATGCAATGAACTTATCTTTATAGTCATTTTATCAAACATCTTGGTAGCATTATATAACCAAAGCCAAATTCCACCATTAATGCATAGAAAACATAATTAAAACCATAGAAAATAATAACTAAGCACTTAACATCAAAACCCCCAAATCAATAGTTGAAAGACATAATTATACAAGAGAACAACCATGAAATCAACCATGTAACCATGACTTTTATTGAAATTAAAATTAGGGAAGAGAATCGTGCCTTATACTAAGAAGATTGATGGAAAGAATTCACCAAGAGAAGCCGCAAAGTAATCCCTTAGTTAAAACCCTATCTCTTTGCCCCAAATGTTCTTGAGAGAAATATGATATGTTTAGAAAGAGTTTGTAAGTTCTTAAGAGTAAAATAATAGGGTAAATAACCTCCTAAGTGTATTAGAAGTCATGGGTCCTTATTAGGGTAAGTATGGAAATATCCAAAGTACCCCCACTTAAATATAATAAAAACCCGACATAGGGTCATGATTGACCTCCTTACGAGTCTTAACCTCCCTTATGATTGATACCCACCCAATCGTAACCTATCCTCAACCATGGATCAGACACTGTGATGTTGGGTGTAGTTATGCATTCTAGTGCCACTATTCTATCCTTTTAGCCTTATTTTGAGGATGATTCGCATGCTATATGGGTTAATAATGAGATAAATGTGAATCAAAGTGTTAAATCATGTGTTTATAATGTTCAAATAGAATTCCAAACAAGTTTGTACTTAGTTAAGTCATTTAGAGTTTAACCTGGAAAACTAGTGTTACAAGCTTGAGCTAGGTGTTTGTCTTGTTGGTCTCGGTTGATTCTAGTGTGTTTAATGAGTTTCTTAAGGTTTAAATGTGTGATTATTAGTGGAATAACTTGTTGGGAATGCAAAAAGTTCAATTTTATTAATATTCGGAATATAAAGCTAAAGATCAATGCAAACTAGCATAGCTTAGCTCGTGTTTTGATTGGTTATTATGGATGTAGTGTTGTTTAAATTTCTAATTTGTATGGTGTGATTATGTAGGATGCTTTGGGAGATGAATATGATGATATTTTGATGTTGAAAAGACTATAAATCCATGGGAAAGACACCATAAGACAAGGAACTAAGAGGGGAGACTCAACACTTAGCCAAAATCTGAGAGACAACTTCCAGAGAGCCAAGGCGATTTAGAGGCGACGCCTTAGCCATAGTGGGGCTATAGGTGGGGCAAATCCCTGCCTGGATCAGGTATCTAGGTAATTCCACTCCCTTTATGGAGCGGTGATCAATATAGGGTAGCGCCTTCTCCACTCCCAGGCTGATTAACTGAACGTTTCCAACTCCTTCACGGGTTTGGCTTATCATAGGGTTATAAATACATGTAGTATCATGTTTTTACTTATCTTTGAACATGATTTGGAGAGAAAGGGGATGATACAACTTCATAATTATATTTTTATTATTTTAATTTATTTCATGCATATTTTTAGTTGTTACACCTTGTGATTATGATTATGACTATGCGTGGCTAAACGTCTTTTTTCGTGGTTGAAGCTAAGACCATGAGTACTATTGTTTTAAATTGAATTCATTTAACGTTGTTTATCATTATTTGTTGTGTGTTCATGTTTGATTTAACTAGTTTAGTGATTATCGACCCTTAGAATACATACATGGTCTACCTGTTGACCTTGGGAGAGGGAATAGGGATAGAATAAGGAGATGAGCAAAGTATAGTTTGTATTCATTTATGAAATAAGGAATTCGAATTAGTGTCTAAGACAGGGATGTACTTAGATACCTTAGTTGATTCACCCATAGGATGATAGCTTAAAGAATTTAAGTGGACTATTACATCGCTGCTCAACGATGTAGTTATAAGGTTCAACTTAGGTAAAGGATTAGAGGTCGGGAGACCATGATCATGTAATTAACCCTACGAATCTACAACTAAGATAAGCAAGTTAACAAATGAAGTTCAACAACATAGTATGATTATTCAAAGTGCTTTAACCCTGGGTTTTCTCCTATTGATTGTTTCAAGATCTTTATATTACGCATTGTTTACTTTTCTCTATTTATAAGTTCCAAACTCTCTTTTTGGTTATGCTTACATCAACCGAATCTAAATTGTGAACTAAAATAGAATTGTTGTCGAATCAAGTCTCTGTGGTATCGATACTTGTCTTTCATTTGGCCACTGTACTACTTGATTTACTATCCAGTATACGACTCATCCACTTAAGTCGTAACCTCAACATACGATCCGTATCTATGGAAGAATGTAACACCAGGAGGATCAAACACTGTCCACCTTACGAGTCACCTATATGACTCGTACCCAACCATATGACATTCACCCCTAAGTCGTATCCATTCCAGTGACCAAAACCATCCCACCAACTAACACTAGTCAGTTTGCAACCGGATTTAACCAATCGTACCCCAGCATAAGGATCGTACCATGAGTTGTATTCGGTCCGAAGAATGGGATTCTAGGAAATTTTCTGAAGGTCCAAACCTGGGATGGTTCAGTCTCCGCCACTAGGAACATTCATCTCGGGATGAAGAATAACTTAGGGGTAACCACACACAGAGTCATTTGCATTATCAAACATTCCTTTTACAAAGTCTTAAAACAAAGAGGTAAAGATGTTAATATTTACTTTAACAAACTCATAAAATAAAGATTTGTTCAAGACACATACCTTCCGTATGAATATCGGGAGCAAAAAATAAGAGTGGATACTTGGACTTCATGTCCTCCTCTGTTTCCCACGTGGACTCTTCCACCTTGTGGTTCTGCTATAGAACCTTAACCAAAGCCTCATCCTTGGTCTACAACCGATGAACCTACCTATCCAATATCTCAACCGGTACCTCTTCATAAGATAGAAAATTCGAGATACCCAAACCCTCCAAAAGAACAATTGAAGACGGATCACCAACACACTTTCTCAACAAAAAAACATAAAATACCAGATGAACCAAACTTAAGCTAGATGGAAACTCCAACTCATACATAACATTGCCCACCCTCCGAAAATCTCACAAGGACCACTGTACCAAGGACTGAGCTTTCCCTTTTTGCAAAACTGCACTACTCCCTCATAGGAGATGTCATAAGGAAAATATTTTGCCCAACTACAAACGCCAAGTCTCTATGCCTAACATCCTCATAGGACTTTTGAAAACTCTGGGCAGACTTGAGCCTATCCCGAATCACCTTCACCTTTTCAATATCTTGTCAAACCAAATCCGGTCCAAGCAAATCAGCCTCGCCAAGCTCAAACCAACCAATAGGATATCTACACCTCCTACCATACAATGCCTCAAAAGGAGCCATACCAATACTCTTATGATAGCTATTGATGTAAGAAAACTATACCAAAGGTAGATACTCTACCCAACTAACACCATAATCAATCACATAGGCTCGAAGAATATCTTCCAATGTCTGAATAGTTCTTTTTGCCTGGCCATCTAACTACGGATGGAAAGCAGTACTCAGACTTATATTAGTCCCCAACCCTTTCTGGAAAGACCGTTAGAAGTAGGACGTAAACTGCATACTGCAATCAAAAATAATTGAAACAGGCACCCCACGTAGTTTCACAATCTTTTGAAGATAAAGCTTTGTATAATCCTCTGCCGAAAAGTTAGTCTGCACAGGCAAGAAATGCGCAGACTTTGTTATCCTCTCCACGATGACTCAAATTGAATCAAATTGGTTTTGAGACTGAGGAATATTGGTAACGAAATCCATATTAATGTCCTCCCACTTCCATTCAGGCAACTCAATCTCTTAATACAACCCACCAGGCCTCATGTCCTCAACCTTAACTTGTTGATACACCATGCACTTGACACAAAATCAACCATGTCCCACTTTATGCCAATCCACTAATAGATCTCCTTCAGATCATGGTATATCTTAGTAGAACGAGGATGAACAACACAGTGTGACTCATACGCCTCAGCCAATATTCTTTGCCGTAAACTGTCTACATTCAGAACACACAACCTCCCTTGGTACCACAAAGTACCATTACTGCTAAACTCAAAATCCGCCACCTTTTTCTCACTAATGCTACCCTTGGTTTTTTTCAAGGTAGAATCCAACACTTTTTTCTCCTTAGTCTCTACACCAAGAGATGATCTAACTACTTCTTGCCCCATCACACCACCATCCTTGGAGACCAAGAGATAAACCCAAAGATTTGTTAAACGGTGAATATCCTTCACTAATTCTCGCTTCTTTTCTTCCACATAAGCCAAACTATCCATGGATAACCTGCTTAGAGCATCAGCAACTATATTATTTTACCTGGGGGGTAGTGAAGACTCATATCATAGTCCTTGAGAAGCTTAAAACATCTCATCTACCTATGATTAAGCTCTTTTTGCGAGAACACATACTGCAAACTCTTGTGATTAGAAAAGATATCCATGTGAACACCATACAAATGATACCGCCATATTTTCAAAGCAAACACAATGGCCAGCAGCTCCAAATCATGAGTAGGATAGTTCCTCTTATGCACTTTCAATTACTTGGAAACATAGGCTATCACTTTTCCATGCTGAATTAACAAACAACCAAGACCAACCCGAGATGCATCACAATAAACCATGAACCCATTATTGACCTCTGGCAAAGTTAAAATTGGAGCCAAAGTCAACTTATCCTTCAACTTCTCAAAACTCCCCTCACATGCATCCGACCAAGAGAACTTAACCTGCTTCTGAGTTAACTTAGTCAAAAGAGTAGCTATCAAGGAAAAACTCTCCAGAAATAGCCTAAATACTTGGCTAAACCTAAAAAGCTCCAAATATCAGATGGAGTGGCATATCTAGGCCATTTCTTCACCACAGACACCTTCTGTGGATCCACCATGATCCTTTCACAAGAAATGATATATGTCCCAAGAAATTCACAGCATTCAACCAAAACTCATACTTAGAGAACTTAGCATACAACTGTTGTTCTCTTAAGGTCTGGAACACTACACGGAGGAGATTAGCATGATCTACCTTACTATTTGAATACACCAAAATATCATCAATAAACACAATGACAAAGAGGTCTGAATACTGCCGAAACACCCTGTTTATGAAATCCATAAATGTTGTTGGGGCATTTGTCAATCCAAATGACATCACCAAACACTTATAATGCCCATTTCTAGTGCAAAAATCCATTTTATGGATATCCACCTCCCTAATGTTTAACTAATGGTACCCAAACCAAAGAACTATCTTTGTAAAGAACTTGGCACCTTGTAACTAGTCAAATAGATCATCTATCTGAGGAAGAGGATATTTGTTCTTAATCGTTACTTTATTCAATTGCATGTAGTCGATGCACATATAAAGAGAACCATCCTTCTTGCTCATAAAAAACACCGGTGCACCCTATTGAGAAACACTAGGATGAATAAACCCTTTGTTTAGAAGATCCTTAATTTGCTCTTTCAGTTTCCTTAACTCAGCCAGAGCCATTCTATATAGAGGAATAAAAATTGGAAGAGTGTTCAAAAGTAAATCAATACCAAACTCTATTTCCCTATTCAGAGAAACACTTGGAAGATCATCCGGAAAGACCTATGGAAACTTATTAACTACTGGAACTGAATGCAATGAAGGACCTTCTGAGTTAGAATCTTTAACCCAAACCAAGTAATAAAGACAACTCTTATAGATCCACCTCTAAGCTCTAAGATAAGAAATAAACTTCCCCCTTGATGCTAAGGAACAACCTTTCCATTTAATTTTCGACTTACTAAAAAACCTAAAGATGACCCTATGGGTTTGACATTCTAAAATTTCATAACAAGAATGCAACCAATCCATATCCAAGATTACATCAAAATCTACCATACCAAACTCAAACAGATCCGTCGAAGTTTGTCTACCACTCACAGACACCACACACCCACTATAGACCCATTTAACAATGATCGGATCTCCTACTAGGGTAGAAATAGAAAATGAATCAAAAATTATCTTTGGATCAAAATAAAAAGATACAGTTATATAAGGAGTCATATGGGAAAGGGTAGAACCTGGATTAAGCAAATGATATACGTCATGAGAGAAAAGCTGTAACATACCAATAACAATATCAGGTGACGCCTCGGATTCCTAATGGGATACCAAAGCATAAAACCTATTATGACCAATACTGGAAGCAGGAGCAGTAATAGAAGAAAATGCTATACCACCGGGTGTAGGAACAGAAGATGAAGCCACTGGGATCTTATTCGCCCCTGTAGCAACTTTGTTTAATGGACAGTCCCTGAGTCGATGGCCTACTTATCCATACTTGAAGAACTTATCCCTCCCTTCTCAAAGAATCCCCAATGAGGATGGCCACAAAATCGACAAGGACGATATAAAAAAACAGACTGGCCCCTTCTTGCCAGAGACTGGGCTTCCTAGGGCTAAAAATTGTCACCAACATGGTGAACCCTATCACCCTACTACTGTGGGTAAGGAGAACTAGAAGTAGAGAAGGAACCATAACTCCCTTACTTATTTTTCTTCCACTTCCTACTGTCTCAACCACCCAAAGACTTGGCACTTTTTTGATCAGAAAGCCTGCCCCACTTGCCCTGCCTATCTCCATATTTAGCCTGCCTTCTATTCTCATCCTCAACCTACTACATATGGATAATCATCCTTGACATATCCATATCCTTCATGAGCAAAATAGTCTTCTTCTCCATAATGAGAACTATGTTCTGCGTAAAAGCAACATTCCTCATTCTCGACCTTGTATTAGCCACCAAATAAGGAGTATACCTTGATAACTGATGGAACTTCAAAGCGTACTCATTCAAAGACATTATCCCTAGCCTTAGGTTCACAAACTCCTCCATCTTAGCTTCCCTAAACTCTTTGGGAAAGAATCAATCCTTGAAGGCATTAGAAAATGCCTCTCATAAACCATCCTCTTCTATATAGCCCTTATCTCTGTCCCACTCCTCATACCATAGATAAGCAACCTTTTTGAGCTAATAAGCTACAAAGTTTACTCTTCCATATTAATAGACCTCATTACCCAAAACATTTTCTCTATCTCATTAAGAAAGCCCTATGGGTCTTTCTCTACCTTCACTCTTATAAAAGTCAGAGGACCCATCTTCATAAACTGTCCAAGCCTAGTAGCCTCAGCAGAAACAATGCTAGCCACAGCCGGCTTGGCCTGAGTAGCAACCAATTAGGCAATAGAATGCATAGACTAATGAAACTCCATATTCTACACATTAACCTAAGGGACATAAGAAGCAGCGAGAGGAGTAAGAAGAACTCTAGTATAATTATGAATAGGACCATGAGATCAAAGATGAACACCAGGACTAGAACATACTCTCTCTGCATCACTTCTAAATGGGGAGGAAGAATTTCGTAGTATTTCAGATCTAGGAGGCATGATCTAAAAAATGGACAAACAAGGATTAGAGAAGATTCCAAGACTGAGAATTCAAGCTTTAAGAAAGCATACAAGAAAAGTGGAACATTCCTTAATATCTTACAGCCTCTTCCTAATGATTGTGGCGTGCTACACACCCCTAAAAGAAACTTTACTTGACATGACTTTATGGACTCTCGATTGACCATGAACTTAGGCTCTGATACCAACTTGATGTAACCCGAATTGGGGCCTTGTCGTAATGGGCATCCCAACTCCATCCAGGACCAGTGACCGCCCCTAAACCCAACCCAACCACCTTATACATCCTTGGATGAGCTGAATTTCGAGCATATAATAAGATTGCAGAATGCTCTCATGAAGACTCTGGGATAGGGTCATAACCATGACCGACCAATTGAGTCTAACAATACCAAACCAACTATCTATACAATACCAAACAATTTATAAAGTATCAAACATAATATGATAATCAAATCCAAAATGTAATATGATGGAACAACAAACAATATCATCTAATGATGTTAACCCCAACACCAATATCAATTCTAAGGTCAACACAAATACAAATCCCACCCATTCTAACCCCCAAAAGTACCACAAAGCCTTTATAAAAAAATATTCAGTTAGGATATGCCCCCAACTATGGCCAAATCCAATATCTGGAAAGAAAGTAAAAGGTCTAAGAATATCCAACATGAAATGATTCCTTCCGAAAGGATGGAAGCTCACCACTTCAGTCTAATAAGTTGTCCTTGAATTAAGTACTATGAAGAAGGACTCAAACGGCTAGTTCCTGCATAGCATGGGTATACAGCCGCCAGTAGATGGGTTTGCAGATAAGTATATAAAGACCCAAAATTTCCTCCCAGGACGTCACATGGTGCCTAAGGATGTAAGTATCCCCAAGCTAACCCTTTTAGCTTGTTTCTACTAACAACAATCATTTCAAGATTAAATAATTCATACACTAGCATAGTCATATAATATGAAAGAAAATACGGAGAAAATGCTCGGTCCAAAAGACCAAGAAATATCAGAAAACCTCAACACAACCACAATCTGATAACTAGTCTGACAAAGCCTCTTATAATCCATGAACTGGAGAGCCATTAGGACAGGTCCCCAACTGACTCAAAATGAACTGAAAATAATAACATAGTCTCTCAAATACTGAAATGTCTGACGATAGGTCCTCAAACCATGAGAACTCACCACTGTACGGATATTGATAGAGGTACTCGGAAGTCACTGACGAGGCTAGGACTAATCACCTGAACCTACATTATAATACAATGTTGCAAATAGAAATATATGTGGATCAGCACTTGAGAATATACTAAGTATGTGGGGGTGCATGCATTTATATAAAAAAACATCAATACTTTTTAATCAAATCATGCATGCAATAAGTAATGACTCACTTAGCTTAAAAAAGTATAAACTGTAAAGCTCATGAATCATAAAAAGTGGAACATGTAACACAATCTCGTGAGTCATTATACTTTCAGCTTTGAAATTTGTACTCTTCACTTATTCTCGTTACTCTCAAGGCTAAAGGAAACTTTAAGCAATACTTTCAACTCATGCATATATCTCATAGAGAGTAAAACTTCTTCAATACTCAGTAACTCATAACTCTTTTGAACCCAAATACTTGAAATTCGGAATCATATAACTTTGAAACATACTTGAAGGCATTTCATTAACTTTAGGAAAAATAATCATATCAAGGGAAAATACTTTAGTTTTAAGGGAATATTTTATCTCAAAGCTTTAGTTTTAAGGGAGATTCTCTTGACCAACATAAACCATGTGAGCTATATGGAGTCTAACGTTTTTTCCTCCTAAGGAAGAGACCTCACGTCGGGGAGAGGCCTCATACTCTTGCCAGAGAGTGTAACCTAGCTCCAGTGATCACTAAATAAACTCAGCCTCGACCCCAATATCTACTCAAACTTAGGCCCAACAATAATCATAAACTCAGCCTCAGGCCCAACCTACGATGGCACGTGGTTTTGGGGTAAGAAACCATGGTAACTTACCCAACTCAGTGCTAAATACTACTCCCTTTAGTTTATCTCGCTCATCTCATGAAATGCGATTATAGAATAGTCTCATGGTTCAATAAGAACCCAATAATCAAATTTGTAATCTCATATAGTGAAGTGCATTTCAAAACTCAATGACCATTAGGTCAAAACATTTCTCAATAATCTCAGAATACTCAAATCATGGGTGCTTATAGCACAAAAGTTCATAAAATTATAAGTCTCAATTAGGGCTCAATAAGCCATAATTCAATCTAAAGTTAAAACTCATCAAAAGCATAATAGAGAGCATATAGATTCATAATTCATGTAAAATATGCAAATTTCAGCAATTTATCTCAAAATCTCAACATACTCATATGTTTCAATATCTCAAATATTTCAACTATTAAGTTCTTAAGGATTAAAATCATGGGGTATAGACCCAACTGCAATTTCTCTAGAAAACATGTGAAAATCATGCCATTAGACTCTCAATTCATGGGAAACATCAAAATATTGCAATCAATAATAATGGGTGAAGAACCCTAATTCAAATTCAAGTAAAATCTCATAGATTGCATAAAATTATCATTTAAATACGTCTTTGGGCACAAAGTTGAAAGGATTACACTTGTTCAAAACCCCACATACCATAGATTATGAAATTGGATGAACAATCTTGCTTTAAACTCTTCTTCTTACTCTTGAGAGAGGGTTCTTGGAACCCTTGATCTTGGGGAGCTCAAATCTTAACTCATTTTGTAGAATCCGTGGTGAGTTCTTGGATTTCTTGGAGAAGGGTTTTAGATTTTCTCTTGAGGGAGAAACCCTAGCCTTTGGATATTTTTAGATATAATAAGGCTACAAGTTTGTTTAAAATATATATGAGGGTTAAAAGGGAAAAGACCCAAAAGCCCCTTGTTAAAATGAGTTAAAAACACTGAATGGGGGCTGCTATGGTCGGAGCGATGGTCCATCACAAGTTTAATGGTCCGACGGGTCATCCAACGCACGTTGGCCAGGAATAGGACACACTGCCTCTATGCGACGGTCAGAGCGATCGTCCATCACAAGTCTGACATTCCGTTGGACCGTCCATCGCACGATGGCCAGGGTGAGGCCACCCTGCCTTAGCACAACGGTGACAGTGATGGTCCATCGCAAGTTCAACAGTCCGTTATCTTGGCCGTCGCACTTGTTCCATAAAAAGAGTTATTGCCTTTGTTGCGATAGTCCATCGCCTAGTCGATGGTCTTTCGGATCGTCCATCGCACCAGGGCAGTTCCAACAACTCTTGGTAAAATAGCCATAACTTCTTACCCCGATATCGGATTTGGATGAAATTGGTATTGTTGGATAGCTAATTCAATTCTCTAAATAAAAAAAGTCAAATTTAAGAAAATTCTATGTGGTTTAAACATCAATCACTTAGGAAGTCACTTCTCAATCTTTTAAGGCTAGAATTACTCTTCACTTAGCACGCTCTAAGTCTCGGACTATGAGGAAACTTTGTGGGGTCTTACAATATCTCCCCCTTAGAAACATTCGCCCTCGAATGCCGCTAGTTAGATTTGCAACACAGGAAAAATAGAGTACATACAGCCGAAGTAATTTGCTAAATGGCTCAAAATCTCTCTCAACTCTTGAATATCTCAGAAATTGCAAGTACTCATATAAGAATAGATAAATATAGCCAAAATTTAGATTAGAAGGGCTGAATTATGGAAGAATAATACCTTTAGATTAATCTAAACTCGCAAAAAAGAGGTGCGTGTACTTCGATTGTATGTCTGCTTCTGCCTCCCAAGTAGCACCCTCAACTGACTGGTTCCGCCACAAAACTTTAACCAAGGGAACCTCTTTGTTCCTTAGTCTACAGATCTAAAAATCTAGGATCTCAACAGAAATCTCATCGAAGGAAAGACCGTTCTGAATATCAGAACTCTCTGAGGGATCTACTACAATGGAATCACCAAATATGCTTTTTAAGCATGGAGACATGAAAAACAGGATGAACAATTGACAACTCTGCAGAAAACTCAACCTTATAGGCTACTTTACTAACACGGCTCAAGACTCTATATGGGCCAACATAATGGTGACTAATCTTTCCCTTTTTACCAAACCTTTTCACCTCTTTCATGGGTAAAATCTTTAAGTATACCAAATCACCCACCTCAAACTCAAGATCTCTTCTCCTTACATCGGCATAAGTCTTTTGACGACTCTAAGCTATCTTCAACCTTTCTCTAATCAACTTAACTTTCTCGATAGCTTCAAACACTACATCAGGACCAATCACGGCAGCTTCACCCCTTTTAAGCCAACCTATGAATGACCTACATCTCCTACCATACAAGGCCTCAAATGGAGCTATCCCGATGCTAGCATGGTAACTATTGTTATAGGTGAACTTTATCAAAGGCAAATTCTTATCCTAAGCGCCTTTAAAATCAAGAGTACACACCCTTAACATATCTTCTAGGGTCTGAATGGTCCTCTCATCCTGACCATCTGTCTGCGGGTGAAAAGCGGAACTCAAAAGAACTTGGGTACCAAGACCCTGCTGAAAAGCCCTCCAAAACTGAAAAGTATATTGGGTGCCCCTATCCGAAATGATAGAAAAGGAAACTCCATGCAGCCTGACTGACTCCTGGATATACAATCTAGCATAATCTTCAGTTGTATAAGATGTGTGCACGGGCAAGAAATACGCTGACTTAGTCATCCTATCCCTGACAACCCAAATAGAATCATGATGACGATGCGAAAGAGGCAAATCGGTTACAAAGTTCATATTCACCACCTCTCACTTCCAAGTAGGTATACCAAACTCTTTTATGACACCACCAGGTCTTTGGTACTCTACCTTATCCTGTTGGTACGTTGCATACTTTGCTATGAATTCGGCTATATCCTTCTTCATACCATTCCACCAATAGATTTCCCATAATTTGCAGTACATATTGGTAGTGATGGGATGAATAGAATACCGAGCGCCATGCACTTTAGCCATAATTCTCTACCTCAGATCATCAACACATAGAACACACAATCTACCTTGTAATCTCAACACACCATCTCCCCCTTGGGATAAAACCTCTACCTTTTTGTACTTAACTACCTCCTTCAGTCTGACTAAACTAGGATCCTTATCTTGCTTCTCCTTCACTTCCGAAACTAAAGAAGATTCGAAACTACTCTGCACCAAAGTACTTTCCTTAGCTGAATCAAGCAACCTAACACCCAATCTATCCAAATAATGCATATTAAGAGGTAACTCTTTCTTACCTTCCTCTACATAGGCAACACAACCCATAGACAACCTACTAAGGGCATCTACTACTACATTGGCCTTGCCTGGGTGATACAACACACTCATATCATAGTCTTTCAACAACTCCAACCACCTTATTTGCCTAAGATTTAACTCCGTCTGAGTAAACACATACTGCAGGCTCTTACGATCAGTAAACACATCAACATGGACACCATAAAGATAATGTCTCCAGATTTCAAAGCAAAGACCACAACAGCTAACACAAGATCATAGGTTAGGTAATTATTCTCATGCAACTTTAACTGTCTAAAGGCATAGGCTATAACCTTACCTCTTTGCATCAACACACAACCTAAACCAATTCTAGAGGCATCAAAATACACCACAAAACCATCTATCCCATCAGGAAAAGTCAACACAGGGGCTGAGTAAGTCAATCCTTCAACTCCTAAAAAATCCTCACACGAATTTGACCATTAGAACTTAAATTTCTTTTGGGTCAATTGGGTTATGGGAGATGCAATAGAAGAGAAACCTTCACCAAAATAGCGGTAATATCTCACTAGACCCAACAAACTCCTAATGTGAGATGGAGAGATAGGTCTAGGCTAATTTTTCACAGCTTCTACCTTTTGGGGATCAACTCTAATTACTTCGACTGAAATCATATAACCTAGAAAGGCTACAGACCTTAGCCAAAAATTACACTTACTGAATTTGGCGAATAACTGGTGATCTTTGAGGGTTTGCAAGACAATTCTGAGATTATTCCTATGGTCATTCTCACTACGAGAGTAGACAAGGATTTCATGTATGAATACTATGACAAACATATAGAGATATTGCTTGAACACTTGATTCATGAGGTCCATAAAGAAAGTTGGGGCATTGGTTAGCCCAAAAGACATGACTAGAAACTCAAAGTGACCATAGCGGGTTTGGAAAGCTGTCTTTGGAATATCACATCCCCTGACTTTAAGCTGGTGATAGCCAGATCTAAGATCTATCTTTGAGAAATAACTTGCACCTTGCAACTGATCAAATAGGTCATCAATTATCAAAAGAGGATACTTGTTCTTGATGGTGACCTTGTTAAGCTGATGATAGTCAATGCACATACACAAAGAACCACCTTTCTTTTGCACGAATAAGATAGATGCACCCCAAGGATAAATACTTGGCCTAATGAAACCTTTGTCTAAAAGATCTTTGAGTTGCTCTTTCAACTCCTTAAGCTCTGGAGTTGCCATATGGTATGGTAGAATAGAAATGGGATGAGTGTCAGGAAGAAGATCAATCCTAAATTCTATCTTTCTATCGAGAGGTAGCCTTGGGAGATCTTCCAATTTTTTTTTAGTGAACATGTCACAAGCTTACTCCTATTTTTTTTTGTTTTGTAAAGTTTTTGTTTCCTTGAAAGATATTGCGTATAAAGAGAAAGATAGCCAGTCCTCTTGGGCGGCCGAGAGTGTTATGTAACTGACTGAATATTTAGAGCCTCGGACTTAGTGTCTTTGATTCTAACTAGCTGATAGATTCAACCCTTGATAGAACTCCCTAACCACTCAAAAGTTAATTCATCAGAAAACTGAAACTTGGCCACACGGGTATGACAATCTATAGATGTATAACAAGAATGTAGCTAATCCATACCTAGTATAAGGTCAAAATCCACCATGTCTAACTCTATCAAATTAGCAAGTATGACTCTATGAAGAACAGTAACAGGACAATCTCTATACACATGATTAGTAACAACTAATTCCCCTACAGGGTTGGAGACTAGGAAAGGCTCAAGAATCTTTTCAGGACATATTTTGAAATTCATAGCTATAAGTGCGGTCACATAAGAAAGATTTGACCCGAGGTCCAACAACACATAGACATCAAGGCAAAAGACACGGAGCATACTAGTAAAAACATGGGGTGAGGCCTCCTGCTCCTGATGGGGATAGTAAGGCATAGAATCTGTTCTGGCACTGGCCGCCAGCAGTGCTGGATGAAGTGCCCTGAGCAAGGGCGAGACAGGGTACAGGAGCTGGTGCACTAGTAGCCTGTGACTGAGGTCGGGCATCTCTGTTCCCTTGTCTAGCATGAGGACAATCTCTAAGTTTAGAGCCCTGCTTGCCACAACTAAAATAGACCCTCAAGTCTGCAAAACACTCATAAACATGATCCGTACCACACTTAGCACAAAGAGGATACAGGGTTGTTACCAACACTTTTCTGTAACCTAGACATAAAAGACCTGCTCCCTTGCTCCTGCCTTCCTGTAGGCACGAGAGCACTAGCTGATGAAGGTGCTGGTATAGACGGACGTCTCTAAAACTGAGGGTGGCCCCCTTCATGGAATCTAGGCTGGCTAAACTCATGTTGCTCAGATCTAGCCCCCTTGTTACCCTTTAATCTATCTCTCTCTCTAATATTATCTACCTCTATCTGCTGGGCATGCATTATCAACCTATCCAGATCTATATCCTTGTGCAGCATCGCAGTCCTACACTCCTTCAGTACCAAACCAAAAACACCTACCATGAACTTGCTCATACTAGCCCAGGTGTCAGAAATCAAATCAGGAGCATACTTGGCCAACTGATTGAACTTCAAAAAGTACTCCTTAATAGTCATGGACCCCTATCTCAAGTTCATAATCTCCTCAATCTTTGCCTCCCTCATCTCAAACGGAAAGAACTTGTCCAAGAATGCATCTTGGAATACCTTCCAAGTCATAGGGGCGATATTCTCGCCTCTACCCTTCCTGCACGATACAACCCAGTCATAAGCAATGTCCTTCATCCTGTAGGATGCCAACTCAACACTTTTATCCTCAAAAATATACATCACCTACATGATCTTTCTCACTACATCAAGGTACAATTATGGTTACTCATCTGTTTTAGACCCATAAAACTTTGACGGATTCATCCGCATGAAATCAGGAATCCTATCTGCAGCTACATCACCTCCCTACTGATTAGTAACTGCAGCTTGGTTATTAGCTTGAACCTTGACGGTGACTGCTTCGGCTGATGCCTGAAAGGCCTTTTGAAACTCAACATGAGACATAATCTCATTCAAAGGATTAAAAGGTGGGGGTTTCTCATCATCGTTCCAGTGGGCATTCACTTTACAAAGAGGCATTTTCTAAAATATAAGAACATAAATTATCAGATGAGAGGGACAAATGTAGGCACGATAGATTCTAAAAGAAGAAACAACTTTTTCCTAAAATATCTCACTGCTTGTTGCTCATAGATGTTGCGCGCTACACACCGATGATCAAGACTCTACTCAACGTGGCTTGTTAGACTCCCTAGGATACCTTAAAAACCTTAGGCTCTGATACCAAGTTTGTAAAAATCCGAAATCGCCTCCGGGGATGTCACTCGGTGCTTAAGGCTACAAGTAGCCCCAAGCTAACCCTTTAAGCCTGTTTCTACAAATAACACTCATTTCAAGTTGAAATAATTCAGACACTAGCATAGTCATATCATATGAAAGGAAATACAGAGAAAATGCTCGATCCAAATAACCGAGTAATACCAAAAAACCTCAACACAACCACAATCTAATAGCTAGTCTGACAAAGCCTCTACTAATCCATGAACTAGAGAGCCATTGGGATAGGTCCCCAACTGACTCAAAATAAACTGAAAGTAATAACATATTCTCTCAAATACTGAAATGTCTGACGATAGGTCCTCGAACCATAAGGAATCACAACTGTAGGGATGTAGACAAAGGTACTCGTAAGTCACTGACGAGGCTAGGACTGAGCACCTGAACCTACATTATAAGATAATGTAGCACATAGAAATATATGTGGATCAGTACTTGGGAATGTTCTAAGTATATGGGGGTGCATGCATTTATATAAAACAACATCAATAGTCTTTAATCAAATCATGCATGCAATAAGTAATGACTCACTTAGCTTAAATAATTATAAACTGTAAAGCTTATGAATCATGTAAAATGGAACATGTAACACAATATCGTGAGTCATTATACTTTAAACTTTGAAATTTGTACTGTTCACTTATTCTCATTACTCTCAAGGCTAAAGGAAACTTTAAGAAATACTTTCAACTCATGCATATGTCTCATTGAGAGTAAAACTTCTTCAATGCTCAAGAACTCATAATTCTTTTGAACTTAAATACTTGAAATTCGGAATCATATAACTTTGAAACATACTTGAAGGCATTTTATTATCTTTAGGGAAAATACTCATATCAAGGAAAAATACTTTAGTCTTAAGGAAATATTTTATCTCAAAGCTTTACTTTTAAGGGAGATTCTCTTAACCAACATAAACTATGTGAGCTATATGGAGTCCAACATTTTTGCCTCTTAAGAAAGAGACCTTACGTCGGGGAGAGGTGTCATACTCTTGCCAGAGAGTATAACCTAGGTCCAGTGATCACTAAATAAACTCGGCCTCGACCCCAATATCAACTCAAACTGAGGCCCAATAATAATCATAAGCTCAGTCTCAGGCCCAACCTACGATGACACATAGTTCTGGGGTAAGAAACCATGGTAACTTACACAACTCGGTGCTAAATACTACTCCCTTTAGTTTATCTCACTCATCTCATGAAAACCAACTATAGAATAATTTCATGGTTCAATAAGAACCCAATAATCAAATCATAGGTAGGGCTTAGTAACCCATAATTCAATCTCAAGTTAAAACTCATCAAAAGCAATAATAGATAGCATATAGATTCATAACTCATGTAGAAATCAGGAAATTTCAGCAATTTATCTCACAATCTCAACATACTCATATGCTTCAATATCTCAAACATTTCAACTATTAAGTTCTCAAGGATTAAAATCATGGGGTATGGACCCAACTGTAAATTATCAAGAAAACATATGAAAATCATGCCATTAGACTTTCAATTTATGGAAAACATCAAAATATTGCAATCAATAATAATGGGTGAAAAACCCTAATTCAAATTCATGTAAAATCTCATAGATTGTAGAAAATTATAGTTTAAATAAGTCTTTGAGAACAAAGGTGAAAGGATTACCCTTGTTCAAAACCCCACATATCTTAGATTATGAAATTGGATGAACAAGCTTGCTCTAAACACTTCTTCTTACTCTTGAGAGAGGGTTCTTGCAACCCTTGGACTTGGGGAACTCAAATCTCAACTCAATTTGTAGTATCCGTGGTGAGTTCTTAGATTTCTTGGAGAAGGGTTTTAGATTTTCTCTTGAGGGATAAACCCTTGCCTTTGGATGTTTTGGGAGATAATGAGGCTATCAAGTTCGTTTGGAATATATTTGAGGGTTAAAAGGGAAAATACCCAAAAGCCCCTTGTTAAAATGAGTTAAAAATACTGAACGAGGGCTGTGACAGTTGGAACGATGGTTCGTTGCAAATCTGACGGTCCGTCGGGTCATTCATCACATATTGGCCATGAATGGGACGCACTACCTCGATGTGATGATTAGAGCGATGGTCCATCACAAGTCCAATGGTCTGTCGGATCGTCCATTGCACGATGGCCAGGGTGAGGCCATACTACCTCAGCGCGTTGGTCACAGCGATGGTCCGTCGCAAGTTCGATGGTCCATCATCTTGACCATCACACTTGGGCCAGAAAAAAGTTATTGCCTTGGTCGCGATGGTTTGTCGCACACTCGATGGTCCGTTAGATTGTCCATCGCACCTGGGCGGTTCTGATAATTCTTAATAAAACCACAATAACTTCTCACCCTGATACAAGAATTGGATGAAATTGGTATCGTTGGTAAGCTAATTCAATTCTCTACATGAATAAAAGTCAAATTTAAGAAAATTCTATATTTTTTAAACACCAATCACTTGGTAAGTCACTTCTCAATCTTTGAGGGATGAAATTATACTTCGCTTGGCACGCTCTAAGGCTCGAACAGGTAACTTTGTGGGCTCTTACAGAGCACTAGCATAAAACTCGAGATTAAGATAAAGTAATGTCAATTATCAAAACCAAGTGAAAAACTTCTAATGTAAACAACCATACATATATATATATAAATAAGTGTTGGGAAAAGGGACCGAGTTTAGCATGCCATTGAAACCTTTAACTGAGTTGTGCAGCTTAGTTGTCCTACACCCCATGGGCCATATGGGTTCAGCTTTACCTAATGAAAGGGTCCCAACGTGTTTAGTCGCACGGCAAGGCAATATCCCTGGTATGACAAGTACATCCCTCCACTATAAACGTGATACTCTCATATGGCCATAGAAGACCCCTCATATCGGCAAATATGAGTTTTTGGTTTTGATCCGCCTAGGACCACCACCTTCTACGGCTTACCTTAAACTCTATATCATTAATGTCCAAAATAAAACCAAGTCTAAACAATCCAATTATCCATCTATTAACCAAGTTTATTCAATAAACCAATGGTATCCCCATACTACTATACTTGCAAGCATTATCCATTGCAAAATATTTAGATTTAAGGGGATATTCAAGTGCCCTATAATTAGCCATATTAAACCTCTTGGGAGACTACCATGTTCTCCACAAGCATAACCAATTAACCTTAAGCCCTTGTAAACGTTTAAAAATATTTAAGGCTTCATACATAAGCCAAAAATAAGCAAGAGTTCCATTAAAATAAGCCAATGCAATGAACATATCTTTATAAGCATTTTATCAAACACGTTGGGGGCATAATTTAACCAAAGCCAAATTCTATTACCATTAAACCATTACCATGCAATTCAATTGTCCAAAACCTCCATTAATGCATAGAAAACATAATTAAAACAATAGAAAATTACAACCATGCATTTAACATCAAAACCCCCAAGTCAATAGTTGAAAGCCATAATCATGCAAGAGAAAAAACATGAAATCAACCATGTAACCATGCCTTTAATTAAATTTAAAATTAAAATTAGGGAAGAGAATTATGCCTTATACCAAGAATTTTGATGCAAAGAAGTCAAAAAGACAAGCCCCAAAGTAATTCCTTAGTTGAAACCCTAGCTCTTTTCCCAAAATCTCTTTAGAGAATTATGATATATTTAGGAAGAGTATCTAAGTGTTTAAGAGTAAAATAATAGGGTAAATAACCTCCTTATTGTATTAGAAGTCATGGGTCCTAATTAGGGTAAGTAGGGAAATGTCCAGAATACCCCCACTTAAATCTAATAAGAACCCAACACAAAGTCACGACTGACCTCCTTACGAGTTGTAACCTCCCTTACGATTGATACCTTCCCAATCATAACCAAGCCTCAACCATGTATTAGATACTTTCAAGTATATGACTCATCCACCCAAGTCATAACCTCAGCATATGATCTGTATCCCTAGCAGAATGTAACACCAGGAGGATCAAACAATGTCTACCTTAAAAATCACCTATATGACTCATAGCCAACCATACGACACTCACCCATTAGTCGTATCCATTCCAGTTACCAAAAACATCCCACCAAAAAACACTAGCAGCCTATAATAGGACTTCATCACTCGTAACCAAGCATACGACTCATACCATAAGTCATATTGAGTCCAAAGAATGGGATTCCAAGAAATTTTCTAAGGGTCCAAACCTGGGATGCTTCAACAAGCAAAGGTTTAAGCTCGGGGTGTTGATGCATGGTAAATTTACCACTCATAGATGGCTAAATTCATAAACACTACTAAGATTAAATGGTGTTAATAAGACAAATTTATCATTTGAATGCACTAATTACCATGTTGTACGGGTATATAGGTAATGGGAAGAAAAGAAGTGAAGTGAGCTTAAAAGAGATAAAGAAGGGAAGTAGTGCAAAAAGGATGGAAAATCAGAAGCTGGGATCTACCTCAGTTACTGCAATCACATTTTGAGGTCCGCAATCATGGCCAGTCAAGGACAAGTCATCTCATTGTGATAGCGATAGGTCCAATACAGTTTTTGGAGTCATGATCGTAGTCATAAATTGACGATCACGAGGGCACCGGTTTTCCCAAGGGCAGACTTGTCATTTCACACAGCTGAATCAATCTTTTAAAGTGCAAAAACCTTTTCACTTTTGAATCTTCTTCCAACTGCTTTTGAAGGATATAGAGAGAAAACTTCCAATTAATATGAGAAGAAAAATTATATTAAACCATCAAAGAAAGATATTTTTAGTTGTAATTAGAGTTTAGAATTTTGGGATTACTCTTGCTTTATTTTCAACTGAGGAAATGAATGACTTTTTGGGTAATTCTCTTTTTCCTATTTTCATGAGTAGCTAAATATTTAACTTGGCATTATGTTTGAGTAGGGTGAAAATATGTATGGGTTTTAATAGTTAGTCTAAATTCTTATATGATGATGGTTAGTTTCACCAATACTTGATTACTAAATTGAGATTAGTGGGTGAAAGCCCCAATGTCCCCAAATTGCACATCATCCTTAAAAGAGGGATGTGGGTGGATAGTAATTATGAACAGTAATTAAATGTGAGCTTATTCCTTTACATTCTCTTTGAAATAAGGATACATTTTAAATTTTCTATGTCTTGGGCATTTCCCTAGAAATAGGGATGCCCAATTGAGGTTTTGGGTAGATCTATTTTCCACACCCATGAGGCCTCCGAAAGGGTCCATGGGTGATATTTTTGGTGTTTGGTTGAAAAACTAGCATCAAAACCCCTAACCTAGCCTACCCATATAGTCATTAACTAGAATTTGCATTTGATTATTATGAACCTATGCATTATTTGCCTCTCAGAGAACATAATTCTAAGACTATTAGCCTATTGGAATCTTATCCACATTTGTTGCTCCAAATTGGTAGTTTGAGTAGATTTTGTTAAAATAATCTTCCAAACCATACCCTCCCCCCCCCCCTCAATTTTGATTTTTGTCTTTTGTTACATTTACATTGCAGGTATATTTTATGTAGCTTGCAACACCCATATGATTTGAATACTACTTGCATGCCTCGTAGATTTGACCCCAACTCAATTTGGGTTAATATATTATACAATGATCACCTTTACGAGAAATCATGGAGTAAGTTGAGCATGATTAAAGACTTTATCACCAACTCTGGACCTCAATAGAAAATGTCTGCAGCGAGCATTACTCCGTTGTCTACTCTAAGCTGCTTGTAGCCTATCCTGAATCACCTATACTCAATATAATAACTCACAAAGCAAACATGTACCATAAGGCCTAGCCTCGAATGTCTCGAGCCAACCAAAAAAAGAGCGACATCGCATACCATAAATGACTCAAAAGGTGCCATCTAAATACTTGAGTAAAAACTGTTATTATTTACAAACTCTACTAAAGGTTGAATATAGTCCCACTGACCACCAAAATCAAACACTAAGCATGGAGCATGTCCTCCAAGACTTGAATATTTTGCTCTGGCTACCTATCATTCTGGGGATAAAATGCAGTGCAAAGGCCAACCTGGGTACCCAACTCCTCCTAAAACGTCCACCAGAAGCTCAAATTGAACTAAGAGCCTCGAGCTGATATAATAGACACATGTAGCCCATGTAAGTGAACCACCTCCTGAATGTAAACACAATCTAAGCTCTCAGTATTGTAGGAGAGTCGAACGGGGATAAAATGTAAAGTTTTGGTCAATTAATACACGGCGACCCAAATGCCATCAAAACCATAGGAATTATGAGGTAAACGACCTACGAAATCCATCGTAACTCATTACCAATTCGCACTCAGGAATAGGTAGTTGTTTAAATAATCGACTAGGTCTTTGTCGCTCGAAATTAACCTATTGACAACAAAGGCATCATTCCATAAACCCTAGTATATCTCGCTACATACCACCCTACCAGTAATGTTGCCTCAAATCCCTACACATCTTAGCTGTCTCAAGGTGAATAGAGTATCTTGAGCTATGAGCCTTGGATAGAATCAACTAAATTAGATCTTTAACCTATGGTACATAAATACGACCACCAAACCTCAGGACACCCTCATAATCTAAGATAGCCCTTCTGGACTCACCTCTCAACACCTGCCCTTAAATTCTATAAAACCTGCTATTCTCAAACTGATGACCCTAAATCTACTCCAATAAGGTAAATCTAGCCTCAACACTAGCAATGATACTCCGAAGGCTAAAAATATGCAGACAAACTATCAAGTTAGGTAAGGACTAGATGTTTAAAGTTAAAGGTTGCTGAGAAATTGAAATGAATATTGAAAACCCATATTCACTAACTTTCGGCTTAAGGTGTCTGCCACTATATTCTCCTTGCACAAATGGTAGAGAATAGAGAAATCATAGTACTTTAGCAAATCAATCTATTTACTTTTACTCAAATTAAAATCCCTCTAGAGCATCCCACTCAGTTTGATAAAAACTTTACACAAAAGATCCAAAAGCTAATTATTCATCTATTTTAGCTCAGAAGGAGAAATACAATATAGAGCCCTAGAAATAGGTTTGGAGTCTAGCTCAAGGTCAATAATAAACTGTATATCACACTTAGGTGAAATACCAAGTAGGTCATCTGGAAACATATCAAGAAACTCGCGAACAATTGAGACAAAGTTAAGTGATGGACTCTCAAAACTAACATCCCAAACATACGCAAGAAATGACTCACAACTTATCAATCTCCTAGCCTTAATGTAAGATATAATCCCCATCAGCGTGCGAATAATAGAACCCTGCCACACAATTGGGGGTACACCAGCAGAGGCTAAAGTAAAGATCATCGCAAAATAATTAAAGACCACATGGTAAGGAGATAACCAATCCATGCCTAGAATCACATCAAAATATACCATATCTAGGATACTGAGATTAATCAGAGTATCAAACTCCTAAACAGTCACCAAACAAGATCAATTTATCCAATCCACTACTAAAGAATCACCCACAGGGATAGCTACATACAATGGCACAAATAAAGACTCTGAATATAAACCTAGTCCTGATATAAGATAAGTGAAAACATAAAAAAATATGGAACTAGGATCAAATAAATATGAAGTCGGATGATGGCATACAAAAATCATACCTATGCTCATAGATTCTAAAGCCTTAGCCTCTGGTCTACCTGGTATAGGATACAATTGACCATGTCTACTACTGAAGTAGGTGTTTATCTGACTACCTATCCTATCTCCCTGCAAACCACCTTTGGAACCTTAAGGACCACCCCACGACCCTATACACTACTCTTAACTAGTGGCGGCACTAATTTGATCGTCTATATAGTCTAAACTAAATGGTCAATCATTCTACTCTAGGGACACTTATGGCTAAAGTGACCTATAATACCGTAGTTGCAACATGCACCGAGTACCCTATTCTATCTAGAAGGTCTGGAGGATTTGGAATAACCATCCCCACTTGATAATACTAACTGAATATCCCTCTGTGGCTGACTATTACTCTGACCAAGGGAACCACTATAACTAGGATGACCCCTGTCTAATATCTAAAGTGATGCCTGAACTGGCCGACTAGGTTGACCTTGGTGCTGATAAGGCTACTGATAGGGGTACATATTGTGAAAACCTAGGCCTGTGAACTCTAAACCATTATAGTTTCCCTGGTAATGAGGTATCTTATTGTTTCCCTCCTGGGCGTCACAATCTATCTCCTTTATAGAATAAACATGATCATCTATATCAGAAAAAGACTTTCCTTAAGTCACTAAACTTTGTGTACACCATGAAGCGATAATCTCAATTCACTAATAAAGCATCAAACTCACTCATACTTCATTGGCAAAATCATAGTTGCATGTCTAGATAACTTATGGAATCTTTCCTTATACTCAGCCAAAGACATAGAACCCTATCCTATAGTAGAAATCCATCTCGAAGATGCTCTCTATGTTACTGGTGGAATCAATATAACCTCTTTACCAGCTTATCACTGTCGTATCTAGCTGATACGTAATAAATTCCACTCTACATAACTCGACCAACCCTAAATTTCATAACCTCTGCTCGCAACTGGATAGAAACTCATAAGAATCCTCTTTTGGGATCCCAACAAACCTGGGTAGAGCTAATCTTAAAACTCAGCCCTGCATATTTTACTCCTATAAAGACATAATTGGATGGACTACTATCATTTGTAGGATTATAGGTGTTGGCAGAATATCTATCCTAGGCATCACTGTTGCATGTTATGCCCCTAAATATCACCACCCTATGCTATTTTCTGAGCTCTCTCAACTAGTAGACCACCAAATAACCCTAATAACTATGCTAATTTATCTTAAAGGATTGAAGAATAGATAAACCCAGTGGAGCCTGGGCTACCCCCTGTCCTACCTGCTGTAGTGGTGGTGGAATACCTGGAGATCTCTCAGTCTCAAGAGTTATGATAGGATTAAGTGATGGATCCCTAGCCTAATATCAAATTGGTGCTACTAAAATATCCTACCCACAAACTATAGGTCAACCCCAACCTCTAGACTGACCCCGACCCCTAACCAAAACTCTAGAGAGAGCTCGAGGTCTTGATCTCCAGCTACTGCACCTCGCATTCTAGCCATCTGTATAAAGAGTGAACCAAAAAGATCTAAAACCAACATGCATAAAAATGGATCAAGAAAGAGAGATTTTTCCCTAAAAATGCTCTGCAGTTCCTGAGGATAGGATACAGATGTCTTCGTATTGATCTGCTAGACCCTACCAAAATCAGCTCCAGTACCAATATTTATAGTGACACCTAGGCTCTAATACAAAGCTGTCATATTCTAATTTCTCAAGTCATGATGGTGCCTACTTTCTCCCACTAGTAGGTAAGTCAAGACATAGCCTGAATGATTGGTAATGAGATAATAGATAGAAACTGCAAAAAGAGTACATATATTGAAAATAGTAGTTATAATAAGCAAAAAAAAGAAAGGAAACATATAAAGTATATATAAACGATAGAAGGAAAAGGATAAAAATATACAAACAAATCCCTCCCAAAACTTGGTAAGGTCGGTACTAGACCCACTATTAAAAGATACCTAGAGTACTAGAAAAAATCCAAAACATGCACAATATATACAAGTAGTGTCGAGTAGAAAAGACTAAACTAGAATTGATAGAGGAGGACCAACCTTGGACGACAACAAGCTCACCCTGCCTTAAATTTGTACTGGAAATTAGGAATCACGTTAACGTTGACTGCGAGTACTCAAATTTGCATTAGAGAAAAGTTACAGAAGTGTAGTATGAGTACCAAAGCAATAGGTGCGTAGTGGGAATCTTCTATCGAATGAGCTCAATACAAAATAATCATAACTAAAATACGAAGGTGTAGTCTAAGTCAATAACAAATAGAGGCTAAAGGGTAAACAACTATTGAGTACATAAATACGATATAGGAATAAGTAAAAGTAATACAAAAAGATAAATCACGTAATAATAAAAGGAATACTAAACCTAACCTAACTAGGACCTCATAAGCCCGTCAGGCATATTGAAAAAGACAATTAACCCAACTGTGCCCCGATAAGCTGGTGGGTTACACAAGAAGTAATTTAAAGAAAATTGTAAATAATTCATAACCAAACCAACCCACTAATATAATAGTGGCCATCTAGATCTACATCGGGCTTGAATCAGCATAAATAGAATAAGAGGCCAGATGCGGGTCTTGAATCAGTAGTGGTGGATAATAACAAGAGGCCATATGCCAGATTTAAGCCAAAAATAATGGGTAATAACAAAAGGCCACATATATGATATAAAACAGAACTCATAATCAGGTGTTAGACTCAAACTGGAAATCAGAAGAACCACAACTCTCAGAACAATAGTAATTAATACCAGAACTCCCAAATTATCATAACTAGAAATTGGACTCATATTAAAATTCATAGTAATCATGCCGAACTATAAAATTAAAATCCAAATCATACCATAACTAATCCCAAAATAGTACTAAAATTCACAATCAATGATAGAAATAAAGTATATGTTGAACCTAAACCAAAATTTAAAATATACTTAAATAAACATTTGCATATCTTAATTAAAAAGGAATGAATCCAAGGTTCCGCAACTTAATTTCTCACTCTAAAGTGATAGATGCAATATTATACTAAAAGATAAGTGATGTTTCATGGAATCATAGCACTTTCAATGCTTAAAATCATGAGTTTATGCAGATACTTAGGCTATTTTAGTGGGTATGATGCACTTTTTTATTTGTTTTAGGTAAAACAGGTTTATAATAGTATTGGAATGAAAATAGAAGAAAAAGACCTGAAAAGACCAAGTCTGATAAAGATACAAGTTACCTCATGAGTCATAAATATAGTATATGATTCGTATGATGATTCATAAGCAACACAGAACCAAAGACCCAAACAAAATACTAAGTAAAGAAAAGATATGACTCAGTTATATGAGTCGTATACTTAAGATACAAGTCATGAACAGTAGAATGAGTATAACAGTGTCCAAATATACCACCAGGAGTTAAAGTCCCAAGAATATACAAGTCAAAAGTCTAAGTGTGACTTGTATAGTCAAATTATACACAAACTAGTGTCCAAAGCTTATAATGAAGAAAGTCCCATATGGATACGAGATGGAGACACGAGTCATCTAATCATGATACAAATTATAAGTATGAGTGGTATACAGATTAGGAAAGTTGTAACCTTGGGAGATTATACACTGCAAAGGATTAAAAAAGGTAGGGTATGACTCATATGATATCGGTACAAGTTAAAGAATGAGTCATACTGAGTGCTGATATAACTTTGCCTTTACTATTTTTCTTGGGATTTATATGTTATTTTGAGATACTACAAATACCATAGGGTTTACATTTTATTAGGTTACACATTCTTATCATAGGATACACATTATTACATTACTTTTACAATTGCTCTTGAGATTTTGGGTTTTTATTCAATTAAAGACTTTGGATTTTATTAATCTTATTCTTGTGCAATTGACATTATGTGTTCTTCATTGATAATCATGGTTTCTTACAAAAAATTAAGTGGATAATCTCCTTAACTAGAGTTGTGGGAACCCTGGCAAATTAGCTACGTAGAGAAAGTATGATACTCAATTGTTCTAGGTTAATGCATGTATCTTAATCTTCTTTGCAAAAATTAATCTCACGTATCTGAAGTAGCTTCAGATAGCATGTATTTGTATCCATCCCAAATAAGGTGTTTGTGTTTAGGAAAAAAAGTTAAGACAGTGATTTGGGATCCTTTTACCTCCCCTTTTTAGTCCCCACATCCTATCTAATCCCTTGATCCTAATAAGTAAAAGTGAATTGAGGTCGTAGTAAAGAGAAACAAGGCAACATCCTAAGACCTAATAACTAAAGGGTGATATTTACATTCACGCCTAATAAGTGAGTAATAAAACCTTTCTTGTAGACTTTGCATGCACAACAACAGAATAGTTGTGTTGATCACAAGAAAATAACAGAGGTAAGAGTCAGGGGAAACACAAGCCTAGTGTTCATCTTCTATTGTCTACAACTAAAAAGAACTTAAGTTTTAATTACTACTAGCGTTTGATACTAAAATCGCTTATTTACTTGCCTATATGCTCGCAAATGACATCAAGTCAAGCAACTATTCATGTTTTCCCTGTGGGATCGACCGCGACCTAGTTGGGTTACTATATTTGGTGTTGACCACTTGATCCTTCAATTGGAGGTGTATTTTGCATGACATCAAATTTTGGCGTCATTGTTAGGGAAGAAAGTTTGAGTAGTGAATCAAATTGGTGAAGTTCGCAGATTTCTATATTTTCTTTTTGCTTTGGCATACGCCAGTATATGCTAAGTACTAGGAGTAGAGGGAATCCTTACTCCCTTTTGATCCAGAACCAGAGAGACTCTTTCAAACATCGAGAAAGATGTCAGGACAGTTTCATAAATGGGTTAAAGAGCCCCTATCTATGGATCTGAATGTGGCACTCCCATGTTGTAATACCCCATACTTTTCCTAGCTTAGTTATCTCTTAGTGTGTCAAGGGACAATTTTGAAAATGTATATCTCTTTATACATATGGAATTTTCTAGTTCTTGACCCACTAAATGGTAGATAATTGAATCATCTTTCCAATGATACCAATTTTTCCTCAATCCGATACTCGGTTAAGAAGTTATGGTAATTCTAGTGAAAAAAGTAGAATACCACGATAGGCACCGCATCGCAGTGAAGGACAAATTCGCAATTGTTTGATTTCTAGTGGAGCATCATGATTAGCCCATGTCGTGAAGAAGTTCCAGTTCCCATTCTTCCCTTTTTGGTAGCTCAACACAATTTCGTTGTATCACATCAAAATTTCCAATTGGACAGACACCACATCGCGGTGGAGTGTAAAACGGCACTCGTTCTTTTTCAGTGATGCAACGCAATTACGCTGCATTGTACCGAGCCAAAAATGGCATTTTTCCTTTTTCCAGTGAGCCACCGCGATAGCGGCACATCGTGGTGGTGTACCAAATCATAATTTTTCCAGTTCTAAGTAATTTTTATAAAGGGAAATCTAGTCATTTTCCCAAGCCACAAATTAGGGAAAACAAGGAATTTAACTTATTGTAAGCATTATATGCATACTTTCTACATAATTACTCTCCAAGAAACCCTATAACATCAATGATTAATCCCCCAGAAATCCAAATTCCACCATTCTTTTTCCATGATAACCGAAGATTAAAGATTCCCAATTCAAGAATCAATCTTCAAGAGCATAACTAGGAACTCAAAGTTGAAGCTCCTTTATCAATTTCATCAATTAAGGTATGTACGGTTTTCTACAAGGATAATTCTTTCAACTTTGTGCCCAAAATTAGTTTTAAAGTTGATTTTCACCTGATATTATATGAATTTCAGTTTAGGGTTTATACCCCCTTATTACTATTTGAAGATTATGAGATTTTGAGAGAGTTAGATGTTGAATTGCATGTCTACTTTCATATTTTCATTTGTATTGCAGTAATTTCTAGATTTAGAATTGAATTATCAATATTTTCATTATCAAGCATGAACTTTATGATGATCTGACATGAAATAGATGCATGGGTTATTAGCCCTAGTTTGAATGTTGTTATTTCAAAAAGATTAAGCTTTTAAGCGTCCCATGATTTATATATTCAAATTTTTGATCAAAGATTTGATCTATTGATCTTAGCTTAGATATGGAATCCACTTTACTGATTTAACTACATTTTACAGTAAACAGATTCACAAGAGGTTTTCATTGTAAACACTTATACTAGTTTTAAAAGTGGATTTCCTACAGAATGATGATACAGATTAAAGGTAGTATTTAGCACTTAGTTGGGTATGTTTACATGCCTTAGAGCTAAGAGCCAATGTAGGTATAGATTATCAGATTATTCTCATTTCTATATGGATGACAGTTACAGATGTAATCACTTAGATTAGGCTATACTCCTTAGCAAGAGTATGAAACCTCTCCCCAACGTGAGGTTTTCTCATAAGGTAACTAGATGTTGGACACAATGATAGCACACATAGTGTATGTCACTTAGAAGAACCTCCCTAATAGTAAAGACTTGTAGAATAGTTTCTAAAAGTATTTTCCTACATCCTAATAGCAAAGACTTATAGAGCAACTTTTAGAAAATAAGTATAAAGGCTCATAGTTTTATTCAAATATTACTTTACATATGACATTAGCTATTAGATTTTAGATTTCAGTTTACAGATACAGAAGTGAGTCCTTTCTATACTTAGGCAGCATGATTTAAAGACAAAATACCAGTACAACTTTTAGATGCTAAATGTTATGAGTCACTTGATTTATATAGCGTGTTTATTATTCATGATTATGATTTTCAATTTTCAGTTATTCCAACTTATGTGAGTTATCTACATTTAGTATGCATTATTTTATAAATTATGAAGGTGTTGAGACATTGTTTAACTTATGCATTCACCCCTATTTACTCAGTATAATCCAAAAGTACTGATCCATATATACGTCTATGCGCTGCATTGTCTCATAATATAGGTTGTTCGGGTGCTCAGTTTCAGCAGCGTGAGAGATTTCAAGCATCTAGTTATTCAGTTTTTTTAGATTATTAGTATAGATGATTCAGTATTTTTATATAGCTCGAGTAAGCTGGGGGCTTTTCCTAGTGACTCTCTAGTTATTAATAGTAGAGGCTTGTCAGACTGCTAGATATGATACAGATTTCCAGTATTACTTTTCCAAACTTTATGTCTAACATTTTTAGATATTATATTTAGATAATTTTAGCTTAGATCAGATAGATTTTGGCATTGATTTGATGATTATATTTCTCTATTATGAGTTTCAGACTTAGTAGAAGGCTTACAGGGTTAGCTTAAGGCTACTCATAGTCTTGAGCACCTGTGACATCTTGAGACCCATTTTCAGGGCATTACAAACTTGGTATTAGAGCGTAAAGTTTTAAGAGCCCTTGGAAGTTAAACAAGCCACATTAGATAGAGTCTTACTCATGGGTGTAAAGTGTGCCACATTTATGAGCAAGAGGCTATGAGATTTTTTTAGGAAATCATATCTTTCTTCTATGATCTATCATACTTACAGTATCTCTATCTACTTTAAACTCATGCTCTTATATGATAGTTGAATATGCCTCCTCATCAAGCTAAAGCCCGCAGAAATGATAACCAGCTACCCTAGCCTGCTGACCCTCTGAATGAGAATGTATCCCATGTTGAATTTTGGACTTTCTTTCAGGAATGAGCCTAAGCTGTGACTACTAATATTTAGGTTAACCATCAGGCGATTGTCCCACTTTAATAGAATAGAGATTCAGCAGTAGCCAAAATTTGTGATTTCATAAGAATGAATCCACCTGAGTTCTTTGGGTAAAAAGCAGGTGAGGACCCACAGCTTTACATCGATGAGGTGAGGAAGATCACCCAGATTATGCATATTTTTTAAGAGAAGAGTTTAGAGTTGGTATTCTATAGATTAAAGGATGTAGCGTATGATTGGGTGGTTATATTGAAAAATAGTAGAGGTAAGAATGTAGCTCCAATAATTTGGTAGGTGTTTTAGGATGCGTTTCTAGATAGGTTTATTCTACATGAAATAAGAGAAGCTAAGGTATAGGAGTTTGTCAACATGAGCCAGGCCTTGATGACAGTGAAAGGGTACTGCCTTAAGTTTAACGAGTTGTCTAAGTATGCCCTGGATATGATGGCTGACCCCAAGAAGAGTATGAGTAAGTTTGTTACTGGAGTATCTAGTTTGGTAGTCATGGAGTGTAGGATTGTCATACTAATTGGGGACATAGATCTAGTAAGGTTGATAATCATGCCAAGTAAATTAAGGTAGAAAAGTTGAAGGGGAGAGAGAAATAAAATAAAAAAGCTAGAATCGGGCAGTTTGAGTATGGCCAGCCTAGTTTTGGAGGAGGAAATCATATGTAGTTTTAGAATCATTCATATATGCTAGCGCCATATTCAGTTAGCTCTCTTTCTTCCAGAGCTAGGCAAAAGCAGTGGGGTAAGACTTCTATGTCTAGATCTCAGAATAGTGTGAGTGGAAAACCCAGTTATCCTCTATGTGCTAAGTGTGGTATGAATCATCTTGATGAGTACTTATTGGGTTAGAAAAGTTGTTATGGTTGTGGTAAGCTGGGTCATGGAATTAAAGAGTGTCCTCATGCTAAGTAGAGAAATAGGGATGTTCATCCCTAGACTCAAGCTACTAGCACACTAGCTCCTCTAGATTGCCCAGTCCCTCTTTAGCGTGCATCATCCAGTACCCGTGGAGGTCAGCACTAGAATTGGTTGTACGCTTTACCATCCCATCATGAGAAAAAGGATTCACCAGATGTTGTTACCGGTGTGATTCGTGTCTTTTGTCTTGATATTAATGTGTTGTTATACCCTGGGTCAAATTTCTTTTATGTGACCCCACTAAGTGCAATGAATTTTGAAGTAGGTCTTAAAAAGCTTTCTAAGCCCTTCTTAGTTTCAACCCCAGTGGGTGAGTGAGTTGTTGCCAAGAAGATCTATAGAAAGTGTCTTATTATTGTCCTTCATAAAATCATGTTAGAAGACTTAATAGAGTTCGATGTGGTCAACTTTGATGTTATTCTTGGTATAGATTGGCTTCATTCCTATTATACATCCATAGATTATCACACCCGAGTGGTTAAGTTTTAGTTTCCAAATGAGCCAGTCTTTAAGTGGAAAGGTAATTCGGTGTCTCCCAAGAGTCATTTCATATCTTATTGAAAAGCAAGAAATTTGATATCAAAAGGGTGTATCTATCATCTAGTTCGAGTCAAAGACCCCAAGTCTGTGACTCCAATAGTTCAGTCAGTTCGTATAGTCTATGAGCTTCCTGGGGTTTTTCCTAAAGATTTGCCAAGGGTACTACCCGATTGGGAAATAGAATTTGGTATTGACCTTCTTCCAGATACTCAGCCTATCTCCATTCATCCACATTGAATGGATCCAGCTAAGTTTAAATATTTAAAAGAGCAACTTAAAACCTCTTAGATAAAGATTTCATAAGGCCCAGTATCTCTCCATAGAGAGCTCCCATCCTATTCGTGCAAAAGAAAGATGGTTTTTAGCGAATGTGCATTGACTTTCATCAGCTAAATAAAGTCACAATCAAAAATAAATATCCTTTTCCTAGGATTGATGACTTATTTGACCAACTCCAAGGTGTAAGTTACTTCTCAAAAATAGACCTTAGATCTGGCTATCATCAGCTTAGAGTAAGGGAATGTGATATCCAAAGACAACTTTTAGAACCTGTTATGGTCATTTTGAGTTTGTAGTCATGTCCTTCGGATTGACAAATGCCCTGGAAACTTTCATGGACTTGATGAACAGAGTGTTTAGACATGTTTTTCATAATCTTTATCGATGATATTCTTTTCTATTCTCGTAGTAAGGATGATCATACAGACCATCTTAGAATTGTGTTGTAAACTCTTAGAGATCACCAGTTGTTCGCCAAATTTAGAAAATATGAATTTTGGCTAATATGAATAGCTTTCCTTGGTCATATTATTTCTAGTAATAGAATTAGAGTTGATCCCCAAAGGACATAAGCAGTAAGAAACTAGCCTAGACCTATCTCTCCATCAGATATCAGAAGTTTCTTAAATTTAGCTAGATATTACAAATATTTTTTAGGGTTTTTCTTCTATTGCATACCCTATGTCTAGATTGACTTATAATAAAGTTAAGTTTCAGTGGTCAGATTCCTATAAGAAGAACTTTTAGGAGTTAAAGACTCAACTAACTTCAGACCCAGTTTTAGCGCTACCTGATAGAACAGATGGTTTTATTGTCTATTGTAATGCTTCTAGAATTGGTCTGGGTTGTGTTTTGATATAGAGAGGCAAGGTCATAGCCTATGCCTCTATATAACTTAAGCCTCATGAAAAGCACTACCCTACCCATGATCTTGAATTAGCTATTGTTGTGTTTGCTTTGAAAATCTGGAGGCGCTATCTTGATGGGGTGCATGTTGACGTGTTCACAATCACAAAATCTTGCAATATGTTTTTACTCAGAGGGAGTTAAATCTTCATCAGAGAAGGTAGTTATAGTTGTTGAAATATTATGACATGATTATGCTATACCATTCGGGAAAAGCCAACGTAGTGGCAGACACCCTTAGTAGACTGTGTATGGACAGTATTTCTCATATGGAGAATAATAAGAGGGAACTAGTTTGGGAAGTTCATCGGTTAGCTAGATTGGGTGTGAGGTTGGTTGACTCAGCTGAAGGAAATATTTGGGTTCAAAGTATCTCAAAACCTTCTCTACTTTTTGAAGTGAAAGAGAAGCGGGATAAGGATTCAAGTTTGGTCAAAATAAAAGGTATGGTAAAAGACCAAAATATAGATATTTTCTCCCAAAGGGAAGATGGTGTGTTGAGATAACAGAGTAGATTGTTTGTTCTATGTGCTGACGATTTGATTCAGTGGATTATGGAAGAAGTACATGGTGTGCGTTACTTTATTCATCTAGTAGCCACCAAAATGTACCATAATTTGTGGGAAGTCTATTGTGGGAAATCTAACTAACTTGCATAATTTGTAGCTAAGTGTGTGACTTGTCATTAGGTTAAGGTAGAGCACCAACAACCTAGCAACACTTTGTAGGAGTTTGGTATTCCCACTTAGAAGCGGGAAGAGGTGAATATGGACTTTGTGACTGGATTACCCCATTCACGTCGACAACATGATTCAATTTGGGTTATTGTAGATAGATTGACCAAATCATCCCTTTATTACCAGTTCACATGTTATTCATAGCTAAATATTATGCTAAGCTATATATTATAGAGTTAGTTAGATTGCATGGAATTCCCTAGTCGATCATCTCAGATAGGGGTACTCAGTTTACCACTCAGTTTTAGAAAGCCTTTCGGAGGGTCTTGGTACCCAAGTCTATCTTAGTTCATCTTTTTATCCGCAAATAGATGGTCAGGTAGAGAACACCATTCAAACCTTAGAGGATATGTTGAGGGCATATGTTATTGATTTCAAAGGTAGTTGGGATGACCACTTATCATTGATCGAGTTTTCCTATAATAACAGTCTCTATTCTAGTATTCAGATGGCCCCGTTTAAGGCTCATCATGGGTGGAGATATAGATCACCATTCGGTTGGTTCAAAGTGGGTGAGGCCGCTTTGATTAGGCCAGATATGGTGTTTGAAGCCATGGATTAAGTTTAGTTGATTCGAGAAAGATTGAAAGCATACTAGAGTTGTCTGAAATCTTATGCAGACGTAAGAAGAAGAGATCTTACGTTTGAAGTAGATGATCTTATGTATTTGAAGGTTTCACCCATGAAGGGGGTGAAGAGGTTTGGCAAAAAGGGAAAGCTTAGTCCCCGATATGTGGGTCCCCACAGGATGTTGAGATGTGTGGAAAAGGTAGCATATGAGCTTGAGCTACCCACAGACTTGTCACCATTTTATCCAGTGTTTCATGTGTCCTTACTAAAGAAGTGCATGGACGATTCAGACATTGTATTCCCACTAGAAAGCACAGATATTCAGAATAGCCTTTCATAAGAAGAAGTTCCAGTACAGATTCTTGATCATTAGACCCGTAGACTAAGGAAAAAAAAGTTCCCTTGGTCAAAGTTCTACGGCGAAATTAGTCCGTTGAGGATGAAACTTGGGAAAAAGAAGCATACATGTGTACCAAATATCCTCACCTTTTCTTCACGAACTCAAATTCAGCTTAAGGTAACAGTCCTCCTTAATTCTATTCTTTTCTAGTCTCAGATTCAGCTATATAGTGATCTTAATGAAAATTCATGCATTCACAAATTAGTTCAGTCGCTCAATATGAGTTAGATTAGATCCATTCATGTAGTTTGTTTCAGTTGAGCATGCTCCCATATAGCCTCAGTCCCTCAGTATCTTCAATTTAATTAGTCTCATTCAAGGACGAATGTTCCCAAGGGGTATATATTGTAATACCTCGTACTTTTCCTAGCTTAGTTTAGCTCCTAGTATGTTAAGGGACAATTTGGAAAATGTATAACTCTGGATACATATGGAATTTTCCAGTTCTAGGCCCACCAAATGGTACATAAATGAATCAGCTTTCCAACGATACCAATTTTTCCTCAATCCTATACTCGGTTAAGAAGTTATGATGATTCTATTGAAAGTAGTAGAATACCGTGATAAGCATCGCATCACGGTGAAGGACAAATTTGCAATGGTTTGATTTCTAGTGGAGCATCGCGATTAACCCACGTCGTGGAGAAATTCTAGTTCCCATTCATCTCTTTACAGTAGCTCAACGCGATTTGTCTGTATCACGTTAAAATTCCCAATTGGACAGACACCGCATCATGGTGGAGTGCAAAATGGCACTCGTCCTTTTTGAGTGACGCAACACGATTACACCGCGTCGCGCCAGAGCCCAAAATGGCATTCATCCTTTTTCCAGTGAGCCACCGCGATAGCGGCGCATCGTGGTGGTATGTGAAATTGAAATTTTTCCAGTTCTGAGTAATTTTTACAAAGGGCAATCTAGTCAATTTTCCAAGACCCAAATCTTGAAAAACAAGGAATTTAACCTATTCTAAGCATTATATGCATACTTTCCACATAATTACTCTCCAGGAAATCCTAGAACATTAACTCTTAATCCCCAAGAAATCCAAATTCCACTATTTTTTTCCAAGATAACTCAAAATTAAAGATTCCCAATTCAAGAACTTCAAGAATCAATCTTCAAGAGAATAACTTGGAACTCAAAGTTCAAGCACCTTTATCAATTTCATCAATTAAGGTATGTAGGGTTTTCAACAAGGATAATTCTTTCATCCTTGTGCCTAAAATTATTTTTAAAGTTGATTTTTACATGAAATTATATGAATTTTAGTTTAGGGTTTATACCCACTTATTATTATTTGTAGATTATGAGATTCTGAGAGATTTAGATGATGAATAGCATGTCTACTTTCGTATTTTCTGCGTATTATAGTAATTTCCAGATTTAGAATTGAATTATCAATATTTTTATTATCAAGCATGAACTTTATGATGATTTATCATGAAATAGATGACTGGGTTATTAGCCCTCGTTTGAATGTTGTTATTTCAAGAAGGTTATGCTATTAAGCATCCCATGATTTGTATATTCTTATTTTTGAACAAAGATTTGATCTATTGATCTCAGTTTAGATGTGGAATCCACTTTATAGATTTAACTATAGTTTACAGTAAATAAATTCATAAGAGATTTTCATTGTAAACCCTTATAGTAGTTTTAAAATTGGATTTCATATAGAATGAGCATACAGATTAAAGGGAGTAGTATTTAGCACCGAGTTGGGTATGTATACATACCCCAAAACTATGAGCCAATGTAGGTACAAATTATTAGATTATTCCCATTTCTATATGGATGACAGTTATAGATGTGATCACATAGATTAGGTTATACTCATTGGTAAGAGTATGACAACTCTCCCCAATATGAGGTTTTCCCATCAGGGAACTAGACGTTGGACACTATGATAGCTCATATAGCGTATGTCGTTTGAAGAACCTCCCTAACAGTAAAGACTTGCAAAATAGTTTTTAAAAGTATTTCCCTACAGCCTAATAGCAAATACTTATCGAACAACTTTTAGAAACTAAGTGTAAAGGTCACAATTTTATTTAGATATTGGTTTATGTATGACATAAGCAATGAAATTTCAGATTTTAGTTTACAGATATAGAAGTGAGTCCTTTCTACACTTAGACAGCATGATTTAAAGACAGAATACCAGTATAGCTTTTAGAAACTAAATGTTATGACACACTAGATTTATTCATCATGTTTTATTATTCATGAGTATGATTTTTAGTTTTCAGATATTCCAGCTTATATTAGTCATCTACATTTAGCTGTATTATTTTATAAATATGATGATGTTGAGATACTATTTTATGTATGCATTCACCCTCATATACTCAATATAATCTAGAAGTATTGTCCACATATACATCTATGTGCTATATTGTCTCATAATGTAGGTTCAGCTGCTCAGTTTTAGCAACGTGAGTGATTTAGAGCATCTCTATCTGCATCCCAATAGTTGGTGATTCCTCATAGTTTGGGTATAAGTTATTCAAAAAAATTTCAGCTTATTAGTATAGATGATTCAGTATTTTTAGACTGTTCGAGTCAGCTAGGGGCTTGTCCCAGTGGCTCTCTAGTTATTAGTAGTAAAGGCTTGTCAGAGTGCTAGATGTGATACAGATTTCCAGTATTACTTTTTCAAACTTTGAGTATAACATTTTCAGATATTATATTCAGATAATTTTAGCTTAGATCAGATAGACTTTCGTATTGATTTTGTGATTATATTTCTCTATTATGAGTTTCATACTTAGTAGAAGGATTACAATGTTAGCTTAAGCCTACTCGTAGTCTTAAGCATCGTATAAGGTATCAGGACTCATTTTGGGGGCGTTACACGCGTGTTCCATTAGATCCATAGAATATTGCATACCTACAGACATAACAACTATTGGATCGAGAATGTAGAGAAACTGAATAAGCTAGATTTACTTCAGATACAGAGTTAACTCAGCAAGGTAGACTAGTCAAGCCTAGACAGGTTGTTGATCTTTGAGTTATATAGGCAGAGATCTATTTATTTCGGCATATCATCACTTATAACTATACGAGGGGGATGATAAAGATCTGGGTTATGTTGAGCCAATTGTGTCTGGAGCCATTGTTCCTCATGCTTTTTTACCCCTAATGTGAAGTTTGATATTACTAGTGCTCAGATCTAACTGTTGAATCTGAAGGGCGTATTTTTGGTTTCATCTAAGGATAATACATACACCTTACACATTTTCTTAGGATCTGCACATCTTATACTATTCCAGGGGTTGATCAAAAAGTATTGAGATTAAGGTTGTTCCTATTTTATTTTACAAGAGAAGCATCACTGTGGTTAGGGGAACTTCCAAGAGGATCTATCACTACTTGGAATGAGTTGAAGAAATAGTTTCTAAGAAAATTCTTCCCTTTTGCACAGATGCTACAGTTGAAGGATGAAATTTATAACTTTAGGCAGTTACCTACAGAATCTAGGTATGAGGTGTAGTTTTAATTTAAGAAGAAGTTGAGCATGGTACTAAATCACAGAATTAGAGGATCTAACTTATAAAGAATATTTTATAGATCACTGAATGATAGTTCAAGAGCTATGGTAGATACTATTCAGGAGGAGCATTTATGCATTTTCATTGGGATGTTATGCAGGAAATACTGGATAATATTTTTCTGACCAATAGGGGTTGGCATACTAAAGATTTAGAATATGGTGGTGGTATATATATTATTAGAGTAACAAATACTTATGAAGCAGCAAATGATATGGTAGCACAAGAGGTTGCACAGCTTTGTACACATCTTGGGTTTCTTGTAAAGCAATTTGAATCATTGAGTGCTGAGAAGGTGAATGCAGTTGTAGCATGAGGGTCTATTTCAAAACCATTCAAGATTGAATTTGAAGAAGAAGAAAAGTATCTTTATCGTACATTGGAGGATTTCCAAGCTCAAGGGCAAGGTAATCAAGGTCAAAACTATTATAATGATTGATACAGAGATAGAAATAGATATAGAGATGGTTATTAGTGGTGTAAAGATGACTAGAAGGAGAATATTGACAAGTATATTCCACCAGGTAGTCGAGATCTAGAGTCTAGAATGGAGGAACCTTTGTCTAAGCTGGTCAAAGGGAAAAAAAGTCAAGAGAATTGCCTAAAGGATATCAAAGCTAATTTGTCAAGATTAAACTATAAAGTTGAGTCACATGCTACAGAAATCAACCATTTGGAGCAATAATTTGGTCATAAGTAAGCCACAGTAAATCAGAGATAGCCTGGCACTCTTCTAAACAATACAATGGTAAGACCTAGAAATGATAGCCAATGGCATGCCATTACCACTCGGAGTGGTAAAGTCACTATAGATCCACCTGTACCCACTGTTGATGAGCAAAAGAATGATGATGAGTTGGTTGATGTGGGGAGTAGTATCAAGAAGAATGATAGAGAAGAGACGGCTATAGAGTCTATACTAAAGCCCATTCAAAGACCTCTTCCTCCGTTTCCTCAAAGGCTAAAAAATAAACAAAAAGAAGGTAAGTATTAAAAAAAATTCTAGGTTAAAACAGTTTGTTGCCAACATACCACTTGTAGAGGTATTGGAGCAGATGCCAGGATATACAAAATATATAACGGATTTGATCACCAAAAAGAGGTCAGTCAGTTATGAGCCAATCGACAATATTCATCATTGCAGTGCAGTAGTTACTAGATCTTTGGTAAAGAAGAAGGATAATCCTAGTGCTTTCATAATACCATGTACTATTGGGTCTTTCAACTTCACTCGAGCATTATGTTATTTAGGGGATAGCATCAACCTCATGCCATTTTCCGCATTCAAGCAGTTGGGGTTAGGAGGTCCCAAACCAACTACCATGAGACTAGTAATGGATGACAGAATAGTAAAGAATCCTATTAGAATCTTTTATGACATTTTGGTAAAAGTGTCTTTTTTTCTATTTGCTGCTGATTTTGTTATATTTGATTATGAAGTAGACTTTCAAGTCCTAATAATTTTGGGAAGACTATTTTTGGCTACAGGTAAGATGTTGATTGATCTAGAGAAAGGACATCGGATGTTGAGACTTAATGATGAACATATGACATTCAATGTATGCACATCTATGAAGCATCCTGATGAATTGAGAGTGATAACTATGATTGATATATATGATGGGGAGGCCTATTCATTTGGCGATGTTGATGCAGTTACTCTATGGGATGATGATTCTCATGCGATTGTTCCTATTGAAGAAAGACTGGGTGTTGAATCACTTGTAGCAGTGATCATGAATTTTAACTCTAATGGTATCAAGGAGTATAAGGAGATAGTAAGTGCACTACATGGAAAATTTTACTATGAGTTTGTACCAAAGAAGCTTGACTTAAATTTGAGGAATAGATCTACTCTACCTGCTCGTCCGTTCATTAAAAAGCCACCGATGTTAGATTTAAAGTCCCTCTCATCCCACTTGGGATATGCATTTTTAGAGTCTAACAAAACTTTACCGGTTATTATTGTAACTGATCTGAGATAGTCAGAAGTAGAAGCATTATTATCAGTATTGCATAGATTTAAGAGGTCCATTGGATGGTCCTTTGAAAATATTATGGGTATTTTTCCTGGTTTGTTTACTCACAAAATATAACTTGAATCAAATTGTGTTCCATCTATTGAACATCAGAGTTGACTCAATTCTCCTATGTCGGAGGTGGTGAAGAAGAAAATAATCAAGTGGTTGGATACTGGTGTAGTGTATCCCATTACTGATAGCAAGTGGGTCGGTTCGGTACAATGCATTTCGAAGAAAGTCAAAATTACTTTGGTGCCTAATGAGAAGAATGAGCTAGTTCTTATGAGTCCAGTCACTAGATAGAGAGTGTGCATGGATTACAGAAAATTGAATGCATGGACTTAGAAAGATCATTTTTATATTCCCTTCATGGATCAGATGTTAGACAGGTTAGCAGGCAAAAGATGGTACTATTTTCTTGATGGGTACTCAGGCTATAATCAGATTAATAGTACACCTGAGGACCAAGAGAAGATGACTTTTACATGTACTTATGGGACTTTTGTATTCAAACGCATGCCATTTAGGCTATGCAATGCTCCAGCCACATTTTAGAGATGTATGTTGTCAATTTTCTCTAATATGGTAGAAGACACCATCGAAGTGTTCATGGATGATTTTTCAGTTATTCGTTATTCTTTCAAAGAGTGCCTAAAGCACTTGGAAAATGCTCTCCAAAGGTGTGAAGAATAAAACTTGGAACTTAATTAGGAGAATTGCCATTCTATAGTCAAAGAAGGAATTGTGCTTGGGCACAAGATTTCAAAAAAGGCATAGAGGTTGATCGAGCGAAGATAAAAGTGATTGACAAATGACCTTGCCTAATTTCAATGAAGGGAATTCAAAGCTAGGGAATGCAGGCTTTTATAGGAGATTTATCAAGGATTTCTCAAAGATTGCTAATCCTCTTTGCAAGCTTCTTGAGAAGGAGATAAAATTTAATTTTGATGATGTATGTAAGAAGGTTTTTGAAAGCCTAAAACAGAAGTTGGTGTCTGCACCAATCATTGTGTCTCCTGATTGGTCCTTACCCTTTAAGATTATGTGTGACTCTAGTGAATTAGCTTTAGAGGCTATACTAGGCTGGCGGAAAGAAAAGATCCTTCACCCTATCTACTATGATAGTAAGGCACTAAATTTGGCTTAAAAGAACCATACCGTGACGAAGCAAGAGTTTTTGGCAGTAGGTTTTTCCTTCAAAAAGTTTAGATCTTACCTAATTGGGACAAAGGTAAGTGTACGCATTGATCATGCAACATTTAGATACCTAATTTCTAAATATGATGCAAAGCCATGGCTTATTAGGTGGGTGCTTCTGCTACAAGAATTTAAATTTGAGGTAAAGGACAGAAAAGGCACAGAAAATCAAGTGTAGATCACTTATCTAGACTGGAGGAGAAAGGGATGCAGAATATTGCAACTGGGTTGGAGATTGATGACATTTTTCCAGATGAGCAAATATTAGTAGCTTTCCAAGATTGAATTCCATGGTTTACAGATTATGCAAAGTACTTAGCCACTGATCTAGTTCTAGAAGATCTTTTGTATCAGCAAAGAAAGAAGTTTATGCATGAGGTAAGGAAATTTTTTCGGGATGAACCTTATTTATTCAGGATTTATATAAATGGAGTCATTCGTAGGTGTATACCAGAGGTGGAGATGATGAGCATAATTGAGTCTTGTCATTCCTCACCAGTTGGGGGTCATCATAGAGGGGTTCGCACTGCTCATAAAATTCTACAATATGGCTATTATTGGACACCTATATACAAAGATGCTTATGATTATGATTCTGCATACGACTAATGTCAACAACAAGCTACGATTTCTAGAAGACATGAACTTTCTATGACTCTTATTTTCCAAGTTGAATTCTTTGATGTATGAGTCATAGACTTCATGGGACCATTTGTAACTTTGTGTGTCCTGAAGTATATACTTGTAGCAGTTGATTATGTTTAAAAGTGGGTGGAAGCCATTTCATTTCCTAACAATAAAGCAAGAAGTGTCACTGCATTCTTGAGAAAGAATATATTTTCTTTATTTGGCATGTCGTGAGCTATTATTAGTGATGGAGGTTCACATTTTTTCAATCATCTATTTAACATTAAAAAATATCGAGTGAAACATAGCATGGCAACACCATATAATTTGCAAACTAGTGGACAAGTTGAAGTGTCCAATAGAGAAATCAAGTTCATCTTGGCGAAGACTGTGAATGCCAATAGGATTGAATGGGCAAGAAAGTTAGATAATGCGTTGTGGGGTTACCTCACCATTTTAAAAAAAACCATAGGTAAACCATAGTATCTAGTGCATGGCAAGTCTTTCCACTTGCCAATTGAGCTTGAGCATAAGGCATTATGGGTATTAAAGAATCTAAATTTAGATTGGCAAAAAGCATCCAAGTCAAGGTTGAATGAGATCAAGGAGTTGGATGAATTTTGGATATGGGTATATGAAATTTCATCACTTTACAAAGAAAAGATGAAGCTACATCACAGCCACAAGATTGAGAAGAGAGTATTTGACAAGGGCGATCAGGTGTTTCTTTATCAATCTAAACTTCATTTATTTTTAGGTAAGTTAAGGTCAAGGTGGTGCGGCCCATACACCATTTTAAAAGTTTATCCCTATGGTAGTTTAGAATTAAAGAAGGATGGTGAGTCCCCGTTTAAGTTAAACGAGCAAAATGTGAAGCACTATGTGGGAAATATTGAAGAAGTCAATGAAGTTGCTGATATTGACCTTGACAAAAACTAAGTAATCAAGGCAATTGCGTCGTGCCACGATGTTAAATCAAGTGCTGCATAAGAGGCAACCCACAGAATAAGTGGAGAAATCTAAGTATCCAACATAGCCACATCGTTCAGTGATATTAAATCAAGTGTTGCATAGGAGGCAACCCATGTTTTTGTACTTATTTATTTATAGGGTAACATGTTTGTTCAATGTGCAGGACTAAGGAATGCAGAAAATATCCAGAGAAGCTGAAAAGTCTTGATCATATAGACTCTGTACGAGTCGTATCTATATAGTATGACTCATAAGTAGGAGTCGTACAGACCTGGGAGATAAATTAGAATCAAGTAAAAGTTTCTGGAATGGATACAATTCTTAGAACGAGTTTTACCATCAAGGTACGACTCATCACCTTGAGTCGTACCCACTCCAGAACCCAGGTAAGGTTCCAGATCTATGCAAGTCAAAGAAATAACCCTTACCAATTTAGATTATGGGTCAACCCAGCCAGATCTTAAATTAAAAACAAAAGAATGGGCACCCGATGGACACCTGACAACAAAAATGTGTACCCACCTCCATTTCAGCCCTAAATTCAAGTGACCAATTCACAAGTTCTCATGTGAACAACTTAAATCAACAACCAATAAGTTCAAATTTCTCATCTTTCTTGAGTTGAGCTCAAATTTAGGGAAAAAAAGGTTTTGAACTCAAGAAAATTATTCTCCAACTACCAAGTAAGATTTTAACTGAATGTCTTAATTTTTCAAGCTGAAATGATGAATGTTGGTTAATATGAACCTGGTTTGTTTGAATACACATTGATGTGAATTTGTGGAACCGTAATCCTTAGGTTTTAGGTTTAAATGGGGAAAATTAGGTAAAATTTGAATGTAGCTGGTATGCTATATGTTTATGTGCTCAAATAGATTATATTTTGCATAGAGTAGATGGGTATTTTGGTTATTTGATTTGGAGTTAAACTTTAAAGTTGGACTTCTATATTGCAGTGGATATGAGACTCTTTACAACTCGTGCCCACTGGTACGACGGACGTAATGGGACTCATACCCACTGACAGTATGGAAGTCTAACAACTTTAAGGTTCTAGAATAGATATGACTACACCATACGAGTCGTACCTAGACCATACGACTCGTACACTCTTAGTTGTACCCACCTAGGAGGATTAAGTGTGTATTAAATATTTCTGATCTACTTACAACTGTTGGTAATGAGTCGTACCTTACAAGTACGACGGTTAGGAGGAGTCATAAGCTAACCAGTGAATAAATTTCATGCGTTGTATAAGATATAATTTATTCATACCAGTTGTACCCAGTGGATATGACCAATACCCACAACTCATACCTTGACTAGAATAGGCATACTAAACTTTAATTTCAGAATTTTGTTTTTTTTCTTTACTTTCTAATAATAGTATGTTTGTAGGAATAATACCTTCCAAGAATGCTTCCTCATCTAAGAAAGTAACAAAAAAGAGTACCAAGCCTGTATTGGTCGCTAACTCAAAATCTAGCAGTTAGGAGTTCGAGGCATCAACTGAAAGTAATGGTGAACTTTATAACGACTCCACAAAGGTCAAGGCTGCATAAAAAGGGAAAGTAGCTGAGAAAGTGAAGGGGAATAAAATGGTATCCCGGAATGTAGGATACATTCAACAGTGGGTTGTTCAAGCTTCTGAGAGGAAAGAGAAGAAGAGTATTATATCCAAAGTGGAGGTTGATAACGGCTGGGATATCAAAATCGCCTGGATTCGTGGAGCGCTTCAATCTGTATGGTTTTGAGCGGATGACATGGGCGCTTATAAAGTAAAGTAAGGTCCTCATTCAAGAATTATATGCATAATATGAAGGCAAGGTTCAGAGGCAATACTCGCAAGGTCAATTATGGAAGGGTGGTAAGCCAATTACGTCATTGGTAATTCAAGGAGTCTGGGTAGACATTTCTACATGGACTATTGGGAAATTTTTATATGGACCACAGTATCAGGCTTTGGCAAACAATGAGGAAATAGACTACAAAATAGAGAAAATGAGGAATATAACAAAGAGAACATTGTGATCAAAAGAGAAAATAGTTATTTTTAGGTAGATTGTGGAACAGATAGCTTGGAATGGTGAAAAAATAGTTTGGTTGTAGGAGGACCTAGGGTGGTCTCCCAAAATACTAAAAAGAGTACCCTCAACTTTGAGGATAAATCATGGTAGACATTGGCCCAACATCAACTATGTCAAACTACGGGAGATGTTGCACTGAGGCCAGTCCGGACAACTATGATAGCTGGCTTTATAGTTGGCAATGGGTTCGATACAAGGAAATTCTTATCCTGAGAGATGAGAGATTGTGTTACTGGGCGTAAAAAGGTGTTATTAGCTTACCTCTGTATGATTAGACAGATATGTCTAGCTGTGGGAGTTCTGAAACTCTCTGGTATAGATGAAATGATTGAGGCCATGGAAACCACTAATTTGAGCCTGATTAGAGATGTGGCAAATCCTTTGATGTGACATGCATGGCAGGTAGCGGATTGGATGGCAGGTATGTTCCCATAATAAGGGCAAGATGATATTGAGGCTTCTGAGGTAGGAGTATAGATAGAGACTTCACATACAGATACAGCAGGTATTTCAAATATCCCACCACCGGTACAATCTATTCCAACTAGGCCGCGAGGTATGCCCTCTAGTATTATGATGATTTGATAGGCAATATAGACCGAGGTGATGACCAAACTAGCCATATTAATGGACAAGGTCGGCATATGAAAAATAGCATAAGGCCATGGCTGGACATTCATTTTGAGACACAGGATAGACGAGTCAAAAATAGGCTAGATGTTTTTTATTCAAGGATTACTCGACAGCTGAGTGGTGGGAATACACGCGATATTACTAGAATAAAAACTAAGGTTGCGGAAATTAAGAGGATGGTGCACAAGATATATGATAGACCAATGATTTCAGAGCCTGTGATTGAAACTATGGTGCCCACTGTTTATGTTTTAAATATTTGGTCAATTCTGGAGTTGAGAGTTATGGAGACTAAAGATGAGAGACAAGCAAGAAAGAAATGAAAGAGAGATGAGAAAGACGCCAAGAAGAAGACTAGAGTAGATAGTCTTCAGAGCAAGCGGTACCAGGAAATAAGTGTTCGTGGGATAGATACTGGAGTTGGTGATTCGAGACCACCTGTTATTAATACTAAGGGTGACAATGTTATGCCCCCGACTATTGTTGATTCAGTCTTAGTAGCTGATGGGATAATCACTGATGAGAGTGGGACCCGGTCTGAGGGCCTACGTGTTGAAATTGTTGAGTTGGTTCCTTGAGCGCCCAGGTATGATCTTTTATCCTTATTTTGTTTATTATTCTTAGCACCAGGGTGTACCAATTTTTAGTTAGAGGTGGGGGTTATACCGCATAACTGGGAGTAGCTGAAAAGTGTAAGTAGCTAACAAGTCATTTACGACTTGTAGGTTCGGTGCTAATAAGCTGTTGAAATAGGAAGAATCTTGGCACCTATGGCCGAGGATGCTTTTTAGTTGTTTATTGGATTTTGAGAGATTTTGAATTATTATTTATAATAAATGCTGATTTTTGAACTGATTAGGAATTTTATTTATGAATTTGAGTTTAGAACTACTGTTGATTTGAAAGGTTATGCTAAGAATATGTTTTAAATAAAAAATTGCGTTGAAAAATTGACTCCTCCAAAAAATTTATTTTACTGTGTGATACGTATATTTGTATGAGACTGTTATGAATCTAGAAATTGAATTAGATTAGGTATAGAATAGTTAGGAACAAAACAGTTGCATTGTTGGATAACTACTACTTAGTAATGTAACCATGTGCAACTATGTATGAGGTCTACTGAGTTTCATGGTGTGTTGGAATCTAGAACTTATCTTGTTATTTTTACCTAGGTATAGGATGGTTTGGTAGGAGGTGATCATAAGCCATTTTTGTGTGAGTCCACATGAGCCTAAAATGACTTAACCAAATGAATAAATCCTTTGATCCTAATCTTTGAGCCTTATAGACTATTTTATTATTACACCTTTTCACCTTTCTATTTAGTATTTCAATAAACCTATTTTGCCCTTGGTCCTCCTTGGACATTGTGCACTTCATCATGGACAAATTGCCTAAGTTAAGGGTGACCATTATAAGGTTGTGTGATATAAAATAGGTATGAAGAAGGGTAAAATAAGAGAAAATAAAGTAAGGTTCGGTATGGAAGGAAAAGAAAAAAAAATTTTGTGAAAAGTAGAAAAAGATCACACCCAACCTGAATATGCTTCAAAATAAAAAGGGAGAAATAAGGGCAGAAATAAAGTGAAAAATGGGTTAAGTATGGACCTCAAAAGTTAGGGTAGTACCAAGGAAGCTTAGTCACTTTAAATATCCATACGTATCATACCATCCCCAACCCTATGTTACAAGCCGAATAAAGCCCTATAGTTATCCTACTGTGACTATATAAAAGATTAGAAAAAAGAGCATAAGGGCAAGCCTATGTCATTCTATATACATTGGTGATACTTATTTGTGATCGAGAGAGTCATTTGTTACATCCCTGAATAGATTATTTTACCCATGCATAGAGTGAATGGGATTTCTTTAATTGTGAGCGTACATGAGTTATGTTGCTAGGTTGCTAGATTATTTGGTGAATGTAATTTTTATCTACGCCCAGTTGTCTATTGCTAATATAATGCCATCATCAAATTCCCTCGTGTTTCACAGTATGTTGAATTTTTACACACAGATTGTTTTTTTTTTAAGAAAGTGAGGTTCAGAGAGGGAAACAAATTACTAGAAAAGTTGAATTTAAAATAACTTCCATGGGTAGCTTATGATCCTCTTGTATAAGCATCGTGTTAAATTATAGGTTTTAATTGTTGTTTTCCTAGAGACACGAAAAAGTTTAAGTTGAGGGTCTTGATGTGTCGTGGAAACACGGCACTTTCAATGCTTAAAATCGTGAATTTATGCGGATACTTAGGCTATTTTAGTGGGTATTATGTACTTTTGTGTTTGTTTTAGGTAAAATAGGTTTTTAATAGTGTTAGAATGAAAATAGAAAAAATTACCTAAAAAGACCAAGTCTGATCAAGATATGAGTCACCTTACGAGTCGTAAACACAGTGTACGGTTCATATGATGACTCGTAAGCAACATAAAACCTAAGACCCAGATAAAATACTAAGTGAAGAAAAGATATGACTCAGCTATACGAGTCGTATACTGAGTATACGGGTCGTGAGCAGCATTCATGAGCATAACAGTGTCCAAAGCTACAACAAGAGTTGAAGTCCCAGAAGGATATGAGTCAAAAGTCTAAGTACAACTTGTATAGTCAAATCGTACATAAACCAGTGTCCAAAGCTTGAAAGGAAGAAAGTCCCAGGTAAATACGAGATGGAGACACGAGTTTGTATACTCATGATACCAATCATAAGTAGGAGTCATAAATAGATTAGGAAAGTTGAAACTTTGGGAGATCAGACACTAGAATAGATTGAGAAGACACGGTACGACTCGTATGATACCAGTATGAGTTGAAGATCGAGTCGTACCAAGTGCCGACATAACTTTACGTTTTCCATTTTTCTTAGGATTTCTATGTTATTTTGAGATACTATAAATACCATAGGGTTTAACTTTTATTGGGTTACGCATTCTTATCATAGGATACACATTAATACAATACTTTTACAATTGTTCTTGAGATTTTGGGTTTTTACTCTATTAAAGGCTTTGGAGTTTATTCACCTTATTCTTGTGGAATTGATTTTATGTGTTCTTCATTAATAATCATGGTTTCTTTCACAAACATGAGCGGCTAATTTCCTTAACTAGGGTTATGGAAACCCTAGCAGATTATCTACGTAGAGAAAGTATGATAGTTGTTCTGGGGTTTATGCATGTATCTTAATCTTTTTCACAATAATTAATCTCAAGTAGCTGCAGTAGATCGAGATAGCCGGTATTTGTATCCATCCCTAATATGGAGTTGTGGTTGGGAAAAGAAGTTAAGACAGTAATTTGGGATATGTCTACCTCCACCTTTTAGTCCCCGTGTCCCATCTAATAACTTGATCGTAATAAGTGAAAGTGAACTGAGGTCATAGCAAGGAGCAATAAGGCAATGCCCTGGGACCTAATAAGAAAAGGATGAGATTTATCTTCGTGCCTAATAAGCGGCTGATAATACCTATTTTGTAGAATTTGCATGTAGAACAACAGAGTAGTTGGGTTGATCACGAGAAATTTAAGGAGTTGACAAGTCAGGAGGAACACAAGCCTAGTGTTCGTCTTCTATTGTCTAAAACTCAAAAGCACTCAAGTTTTGATTACTACTCATGATTGATACTAAAATCCCTGTATTTACTTTCCTGTACTGCTCGCAAATTTCATCAAGTCAAGCAATTGTTCGCATTTTCCTTGTGATATCCAACCCAACCTAGTTGGGTTACTATATTTGGTATTGACCATTTTATTCTTTAATTGAAGGTGTATTTTGGGCGACATTAATAAGATACTAAAATTTACTAGAATGGGATCCTAACCGCATAAATAAGGCATGGTATATATATCAAATGATATGTAAACTACAAGTATGGAGCCAAAACTAGCATAATATTACACAATTATCATAAATAAGCTCAATCTAAAGATAGAGTAAGCCTAACCTACCTGGACGTCAAAACTAAAAATGTCTCTCCAAGAAGCCTCTGAATAGTGCCCTACTAGAACCCGAGCTTGAATAAGCTCAGTCTAAAGATAGAGTAAGCCTAACCTACCTGGACGTCAAAACTAAAAATGTCTCTCCAAGAATTCTATGAATAGTGCCCTACCAGAAGCCGTGCTTGAATAACTTGATATATTGGTTTATTTTTTGAAGCAAAAGCACAAGAACTCCAAGATATGATCTTGCACAACTCACATTTGTCAAATTCATATATTTGTTCGCCATTCATAATAATGAAAAATATTTACTAATTCTTGCACACACACATACATATATATATATATATGTATGTATACACACACACAATATTACCAATGTGTAGCCAAATAAGACAAATGTCACATACTAACTTATATTGACTTAGTGGTGGCCACTATATAATCATGATAAGTGGCATATTAATATGAAGTATTTTAATCACTTTCTCCACCACATCAATCTGGAAGTGATGTGGTAACACAAGCCTTTTCTCTCCGTATACTCGGGTATTACATAGGTTCTTGGTAAATTAAGAATAATATTTCGAATACCATAATTAATAGAAAATTTTTTCTAATAAAACCTCTATTTATATTAGTAATATTTCAACTTATCTAGGTTTACTATCTCCTCCTAAAATATTAATAGACTATAAAAGCTATTCTAAAGTAATATAATTATATCATAACTTAAAGAATTTTATCAATATCAAAAATATTTTAGAAGGGTAATATATTATATTTTTACCAAATGCCAATTTAGATTAAATATTTCACAATATATTTGGTATCACTAAAATTCTCAAATCAACCATCCGAAAATTGAACTGTTAGTCCTAGCAAGTCATAAATAACTTGGGGTAGTTATAGGAAAGCTCTAGACATCAAAAATGCATGAAAATAAGGAAAATGATTGTGAGGGCCATTATAGTAATTAATGAAAACTAATAAATATATAATTTAGGCACTTATCCAAGAAACAATGGTGAGAAAATCCTAAGAAATCACTTCTCCCCAAAGCTTAAAGGTCCAAAATGATGAAAATCGCAAAAATAAGGCTTATATATTGTTCTGTGAACAGTGCCTTGCGAACGCGGTCAATCCTTCCGTTCATGAGGATCAACTTTGATCGACTGAAAGTTTGGCCTACGCGTTCACGACAGCATCATCGCGTTCGCTAAGAAGTTAAATTATCTAACCCAAACCAGCTTACCTTTCGCAAAAGCGACCACCCACCTTGCATTTGTAGTAAAGGATCAATTTCTTCTCTGTGTTTGCAGCCAAGGGCCTCCGTTCGCGATGCACCAAATATCAGTTGTGACCAGCTAATTTTCAAGATAAAATGCTCCGAACGAACCCTCAAAATTTGATTGGGATCCTACAGAAATAAGTCATATATACTACCAGGCTATTTTTGATGTTTTGGATTCAATGGCGACGCCAGATTTTTGACAGAAAAAATTATTTTCAATAGATTGACCCCTGGGACTCCTTTTCAATATTTTTTAAATGAAGGATCGAAATGCAGGATAGAGGTTCTGAAGCCAAACCAACCATTCTACTAATCCAAATTTGATATTTTGAATCTAATAAAATTGTCCAAATCAGAATTCGATATTTAGAACAAAAAATGTTGACCGAAGTCAACTATATGGCTTTTTAAGCCTCTAACAATCACAAACTCATCAAAAATCATTTCAGATCGCGTCAAAAGCTGTGTCAGCCATCACGACACTCCAAAATCAATATTTAGCAACTAAGGAAAGAATAAAATAATCAAAATACATAAAAAGTAAATTTCACAAATCAGGTCATTACACTAATGATCAAGGAGTTATATTCATCCACTAGTGGTGGAGGCCACTATAGATATAATACTATGTAGGACTCGTGTGTTGAAGAAACCTAAGTTGAGGACTGATGGGAAGAAAATATTAATATAGGAAAGATTGAAGTGACAAAATTGTTGGCTTGGCATCACATGTGTCAGTATAACTACCACAAAGCAAGTGCCCTGCTTCTTCATTCATTGCCCTTAACAACAGACAGCTCTAGCTCTTAAATATATGGGTCTTGTTTTTCCCATTTTAGTGTAATTTCTTCTTTAATTTGGGGCGTCCTTGATTGGATGATCTTGTTAGATTGTCCATTCCCTGTAGCAATCACATCACATATAATGCATCTAAAAACACATTTATACATGTATATATCCAACCTTATTAAAAGTCAAGCAATGAACAATTTTAATTAGGCGTAGTCAATGGTGGATTCACAATGCGTTCGCAATCACAGATTCAATATGAACCAGTTTTTCAGAATCAAAACCTACAAAAAAAGCTTAAAATCAAGTATATATTAAATTGAATATATATATTTAATAATTGTGATCTTGAAAATATCATATATAAAGTTCTGAGTTAAAACGTTTTCAAAAAGTGAAAGAGATATTATTTTTGAAATAAACAAAAAATAAAGTAAAATAAATAAATTTGACTTGAGGAAGTACTAATATTTGTGGAGGCCAACATAGGGTTTATTTTATACGTTTAACCAAATTCATTCAACTTGAATTATCTATACATATATTTAAATAAAAATATAAAATATATTATGCTCATTCTGAACTTAGTGATTCTACCTTTTATATTCACATTGGACTATTCACCACTAGTTGCAAGCTACCATCTTATCAAGAACAAATGTAGTTTATATATATGGTTTGATTGAATTTATTATTTTTGAAATATAATGGACAGTGTGTATATAATGCCTGTGTGAAATCTAATAGGCTAAATTGAATTTATTACTTTAAAATATAATGGACAATGTGTATATCATGCGTGTGCTAAACTAACTATGCTCAATTTTAACTTTAAGTAAATATTAAATTGAAATTCATAATTTTCTAAAAAAAATTATTTTTCTTGTGATGAAAGGGAGAGGTTGAGAGTGTTGATAGAGATATAAAAACGAGTAAGTCTCAACTTCTCATGCATTAATTCTTGGAGTTCAAATTTTGTGGATCGTCAATAAATCATTTTTTAAACACCATCAAGTTATATTAATCTGTTATAAGAGATTACCAACTAATTTTTAATTAATTTTCTATTTCAGAAATTATATTTCTTTTCTCCCACCCTCTACTCTTCAAAGTTTTCCGTCTTCCTCAAATCTCTTAACTACTTGTCCCATAATCCATTCACTATTCCATTATCTTTGTTATTAATCTCTAAAAATCTTAAATGGTAAATAGGCAAATGATAATTTAATTAATCAATAAAGTTAAAGTCAATTAGCTCTACATCTTTTAAATTTATATTAACTTTTTTGTTCTTTAATTTTTGTGTGTTTTTTCTCCGTATTAACTCTTCAATGATTTTCATTCAAATCATATTTTCAAGTTGTTTGTGATTTTTCTCATTGTTGATAATTGCATTTAATTTGTATTAGCGGTTATATTGTTATCAATTTTCTTGCCATAATTTCATAAGAAAAAACAACGAAAAATATAAAATTATTTGTGGCACTAAAAATTATATACTTCTGAAAAGTATGATGTTGAGAAAACTGAATAAAGAAATTTTGATTTAGAAAAGAAGATAAAGTTGGCTAAAAAGATAACTATGAAGTAATTTTGATTAGAGCTCAATGAGTACTTAACTTTTCTTGATTATATTTTTCCATAATTATAAACATATTTAAAAGGAGATATTTTTTATAAATAAATATTCTGAAATATACTAAAATGAAAGAGGAGGGGAGGGAGACCTATATATATAAGAAAATATTTTCTTTTCTTCTTCTTTTAGTATGTTTCTACAATGTAGTAAACAATGCCTTAAATAAGCAATAGCATGTGTAAAATCTGTATTATGCATTCACAAACTTTACATGCTACAATAGTATGTGTAGTATGTGTAGCCACAATAGTATGTGTAGTATGTGAACATCTACCAAAGATATAAATTATTTACAATAGTCCCCCTTGGATGTTCATGTAAAACAGAAATTCTAAAGAAATAAGATGTACATAGCGGTTTGTAATACGCATTGCTTTCTGCCTCATTAAAAATCTTATCGAGAAAATCCAGTGAGATAAAACCTTGGTTAAGGAAAAAATAGTGTAGCACGTATGTATTTTCCCTGATAAAAATATCACTTAATATCTAGGAGACGACGCATCCCAATCTTGTATCTCAACTTCTCAAAGGTTGATGTTGGCAATTCTTTAGTGAACATATCTGCTAGATTATTGCTTGAACGAATTTATTGAACATCTATTTCACCATTCTTCTCAAGATCATGAGTGAAAAAGAATTTTGGTGAAATGTGTTTTGTTCTGTCTCCTTTAATATAACATCCCTTAAACTGAGATATACATGCAGCATTATCTTCATACAATGTAGTTGGAATATTCTTATTCAAAGAAAATCCACACATTTACAGAATATGTTAAGTCATTGATCTCAACCAAACACACTTCTGGCTCGCTTCATGAATGACAATGATTTCTGCATGATTTGAAAAAGTTGCAGCTAATGTTTGCTTCATTGAATGCCATGATATAGCTGTGCTACCATATATAAATAAATAATCCATCTGATATCGAGCCTTATGTGGATTAAACAAGTATCCTGCATCAGCATAACTAATCATTTCTAACTTGGATTCATTTGAATAAAATAATCTCAAGTTAATAGTTCCCTGAAGATATCTGGTATATGCTTGACATCATTTCAATGTCTTTTAGTTGGAGAATAGTTGAATCTTATCAATAAACTTATCGAAAAATAAATATCTGGTTGAGTATTATTGGCAAGATACATTAGTGCCTCGATTGCACTGAGTTGTGGACTTTCATCACCAAGAAGCTTTTTATCATTTTTTTAAGGTTGAAATGAATCTTTGTTTATATCAAGCAATCTCACAACCATTGGAGTGCTCAATGAATATGATTTATCCATGTAAAATAACTTTAAAATTTTTTTAGCGTATTTTGATTGATGGACAAAAATTCCATTTGTCAAATGCTCAATCTGTAGGCCGAGATAAAATTGTCTTTCCCAAATTTTTCATTTCAAATTCTTTCTTCAAACAGTCAACAACTTTTGAAAGTTCTTTGGGAGTGCCAATGATATTCAAGTCATCAACATAAACAGCTATTAAAGCAAATTCAGATCCATACCTTCTTATAAAAATACAAGGACAAAAAGAATCATTTTTGTACCCTTCTTTTAGCAAATATTCGCTAAGACAATTATACCACATCTGCCCTGATTTTGTCAATCCGTATAAGGATTTATTAAGCTTTATTAAGCAAGTTTATTGCAATTTTTTTATATGTTTTAGGTACTTTGAAGGCCTCTAAAAATTTTATAAAAATATCGTTGTCCAATGAGCCGTACAAATAGGCCATGATAATATCCATTAGGCGCATATCAAGCTTTTCATGAACTTTCAAATTTATTATATATCTGAAGGTAATTTCATCCACCACAGGAGAATATGTCTCCGCATAGTCAATGCTAAGACTTTGCGAAAAGTCTTGTGCCATAAGTCATGCTTTATATCTTGCGACTTCACCTTTTTCATTTTGCTTTCGCACAAAAATTCATTTGTATCCCAGTGGCTTGACATATTTAGGTTTTTGGACTATTGGTCCAAAAACTTAACATTTTTCAAATGAAGTCGATTCTGCTTGAATTGCATCCTTTCATTTTGGTCAATCATTTCTCTGTCTACATTCACTAACACATTTTGATTCTAAATCCTCATTTTATTGCATTATTTCAATAGCAACATTGTAAGCAAAGATATTATGAACCACAATATTATTTCGATTTTATTTATTTCTCGTCGAGACATAACTTATTAAAAAATTTTATTCTCATTAGTTTCAGGTATTTTGACCTCCTCAGTGGTCTTATAATTTGTTAGATCTTGAGGCTATTTTGGAGCGACTTCCATTATATCGTGATCATTCTGATCATTTATTTCTTTTCTTTTTTGAGAATTTTTATCCTTGAAATCAATCGGTCTACCACGTTTCAAACGTGGCTTAGACTCATTTGCATTGACCACTTATTCCATCGGGACATCAACTCGAACTAGAGCATTCGCAACTGGAATATAAGATTTAGTAACCCTTGGAAAGTTAGTAAATGCATCTGGTATGTAATTTGCAATATTTTGCAAGTAAATCATCTTTTGAACCTCTTGCTCACATTGATTTGTTCGAGGATCCAAATGAGATATTGATAATGCATTCCAATCTATCTCATGTTTCAGTTGCTTATGTTCTTCCCCTAATGTTGGGTATACTGATTCATCAAAATGACAATAGGCAACTATTGCCATAAATAAATATCCTTTTATAGGTTTCAAATATTTTATAATGGAAGGAGATTCATACCCAACATATATTCATAACTTTCTTTGGGGTTCCATCTTTGTGCGTTGTGGTGGAGCAACTGGAACATATACCGCACATCTAAAAATTCTAAGATGAGAAATATTTGATTCTTGATCAAAAACCATCTATAATGGGGAGAATTTATGATGACTGATTGGCCTTATGAGTACAAGTGTCGCTGCATGCAAAATAGCATGCCCCCATATTGAAACATAAAGTTTTGTCCTCATTAACATTGGTCTAGCTATCAGTTGAAGACGTTTGATCAATGACTCTGATAGACCATTTTGAGTGTGAACATGAGCAATCGGATGTTCAATTTTTATTTTAGTTGACATATAATAATCAATTAAAGGACTGAGATGTAAACTCACCAGCATTATCAAAACAAATAGTCTTTATTGCATAATCTGAAAATTATGCTCTTAAACTTATTATTTGAGCCAACAATCTCTCAAAAGTCATATGAGAGTTGACAATAAACACACATGTGATCATCTTGAAGATGCATCTATCAAAACTATATAATATTTAAAAGGTCCATATGAAGGGTGAATTAGCCCACATATATCACCCAGTATACATTCCAGAAATGCAGGGGATTCAATACCAACCTTAGCTACTGGTGGTTTAATAATCAACTTTTCTTGAGAACAAGTAGCACAAAAATATTCCTTTGATTAAAGAATATTTTGATTCTTCAAAATATGCCCATATGAATTCTCAATAATTCTGCGCATCTTATTAAAATCTAGATGGCCCAACCAGTCATGCCAGATAATAAAATTATTATGATCTATAAACCTTTTATTTACTATAACATATGATTCAACCATACAAATACTTGTATGATACAATTTAGAAGAATGTGCAGGTAGTTTTTCATGCACAAATTTTTCTCCATTTTTTATTGTAGTAATATAAAGATAGTCAATATTTCCTTTATTTGCAGTCAAAATATGATAGCTAATTTTGGAAAATAATCTTGAAACTTAACAAGTTTCTTTGAGACTTACTACAATATAATGCATTATCAATAACCAATATTATTTCCCCAGATAGTTATAAGGTGGCTCTTCCAAAATCCTCAATTAACTTTGTACTACCGAATATTGTATTAACATGATCCATTTTCATAATTAAATTAGAGAAATATTTATTTTCTCTTAATATAGTGTAAGTTGTAGCACTATCAAGAAGACAAATATCTACATTACTCATCTTGGATCCAGTTGAAGATTGAGGAAACTTTATTATCTTCACAAAGTAAAAATACATAATAAGAAATGTAAAATTTCACAATCTTACAAAAAAACTTAAATACTTATTATTTTTTCTTGAAATATAAAAACAACATAATGGAAAAACATGCTAAACACAACCTAATAAAAGAACATTATTTATTTTCCTAATAACTTGATCAAGATTTAGTTTTGGTCTCCAAAGAAGTCTTCAACTATCAAATGAGTTGTATCATCAAGGCCATCAAAATCACCATCATTCAAGACCAAGTTTACTTCAATATTGTCATCATATTTTATGAAGGTCCTGCCTCATCATCATTTTTTAAAGTCAAATGTGACTCTATTCGGGCATTAGAAGAGGTCCCATCTTCATTTCTCTTTCTTTTGAAAGATTCTTGATAAAGCCTAGCAAAATGCTTAGGTGTCCGACGTTCATTCTTCCAGTGGCCTTTCATGCCACAAGGATGACAATTACCTTTTGAAGGATTGTTTTGGGGATCTATTTGGTTCTCTCTTTTTTGGTTACCACCACCACGATGATTATTATATCATCTCCTCTCATTGCCACATCCATGCATATTATTATGATCCTTATGTTGTCGTCTTTCATGATGGCCATGTACTTGTACTTCATTTGCTTTCGGTAGTGGAGCAGCTCCAGTGGGACGGATTTCATGATTTTTCAGCAAAAGGACATTGTGTTGCTCAACAACTAAAAGGCATGAGATTAATTCAGAATACTTCTGAAAGTCCTTTTTCACGGTATTGCTGCTGCAATATCACATTTGAGGCATGAAAAGTAGTTAGTGTTTTTTCCATTATGTCCTCATCATTGATAGTTTTCCCACATAATTTCAATTGAAAAAAAATCCTGAATACATCAGAAATATATTCAACAACGATTTTAAAGTCTTGAAATCGTAAGTGCATCCATTCATAACGAGCTCTTGGTAGTACCATGGCCTTTAGGTGGTCATACCTTTTCTTCAAATCAGTTCACAATTCAAGTGGATCTTTCACTGTAAGGTATTCAATCTTCAGTCCTTCATCCAGATGATGACAAAGGAAAATCATAGTCTTGGCCTTGTCCTAACTCGACGCTACATTATCCGATGTAATAGTAGCACTAAGACCCTTAGCAGCTAGGTGAATCTCAGTGTCGAGAATCCATGACAAGTAATTTTTAGGAGATATCAAGTGCCACAAACTCAAGCTTCAACAAGTTTGACATGATGAAAACTATTCTAAAAATAATAAAGTTAGACAATAATATAATAACATAAAAATATTTTTTTATGGGTAACTTAACGTTAAAATCAAAACTTTGATAAAAGAAAAATAACAAACTACAATATTCAAGACAAGTAAGTTGATTATACCTGACGGATTGAAATCTTCAAAAGAAGTAGAGTCGTGCTGATAAAGTTTTGCAAATAAATATTCTGAAATATACTAAACGAAAGGGGAGGGAAGAGAGACCTATAGATATAAGAAAAGACATTATTTTCTTCTTCTTTTGGTATGTTTCTACAGTGTATTACACAATGTCTTTATAGGCAATAGTATGTGTAATATGTGTATTATGTGAAAATTCATTCACAAACTTTACATGCTACAATAGTTTGTGTAGCCACAATAGAATATGTAGTATGTGAACATCCACCAAAAAATAAATTATTTACAATAATATTATTAATTACTCAATAAAGTTATCATATTTATCTTGAACATTATCTTATGGTATAAGAAATCTTATACAATGCAGAAAATTTAAACTCAAACTCTTAACCAACACAAAATCAACATTTGTATCAGCCTTTTCTCACCAAATGCAACCAAAGCTCTGACACTTTATACTTTATCTTAAGAACTCGTCATTTGATATTTTATAACAAAAACTTGTCATTTTAAAATAAAAAAACTATTTTATTGATTACTTAATTATTTAATATTATTTCATATTTATACCTAATAAAAAAAGAAAAATAGTCTAGAATGATGACGCTTAATGAATACAAATAATCATGTCACTAATTACCAACTATATACATATTTTATTTGATTAATAATTATTTAACATACACATATGGAAATAAATATTTCCTTAGCATTTATGTAAAAATAATAATATGGTGAGATCCGGGAAACATATATAAGTACAATTTCAATATTTCCGCTATTTGTGGTAAAAATTAGCAATTAATCCGTGCATATGAAAAAAAAAAAAGTATTCTTAACTTATGCCACAATCAAGTGATGATTTAAGACTCCTATTCCAGAATCTAATCAGTACTGTGGATGTAATATTGCTATGGAATATTTAAAACTCCTATTTTGAAGCTTCCTAAAATTAAGTAACAAAATTATGTAATTGGGGTGAAAATTTGTACTACATATCAAACAGAGATTTTAAATAATAATTATATTAGGAGTATTTTTATATTTAAGCCAGTTTTTTGCTGTGATTTTTTCTTTTTTAATTACCAATTAAGTAAAATATTTGAAATCAAACTTTTTGATGTTTATAAAAATAAATAAATTTTAGTTAATCAAATATTACCATATAAAGGATATTATTATATGATTGAGTATTTACAATTTCATTCACATTGAATAATTTAAGGAAGCATGATAATTCTATTGAATAAATAAAGTTGAAAAGTAAGTAAGGATTAGCAATTACGAGTCTACATGGAAACAAAAGTATTTTGACGATATTCTAAGTTCTCTACCAAAGTAAAAATAATTAATGCTTGAAGACACTCCTGGTCATAATGAAGACTATTATATCTTTGAAACATAACCTTATTATATATAGAGCAATATTATTAAATATTTAATGAAATATTCAACTTATGATACAGATTTGAATTTGATTGGAGAGATGTAAAATTTTAAATTTAAATTTTAAAATATGCATATTGAGTTGATTTTGGAAGTCCCAAAACGAAAGAAATAAATTTCAAAACAAAAGAAAAATATTACAAATAAATCACTAACTATTTTAAGAATTTAAATTTGACTTGCAAGATTGGGCTTATTAATGAGTAAAGATTAGGGTTAAAACTTAAAATCTTAGAAATTAATTATATTCTACAAAAAATATATAAATAATTATAATAATTTGACTTGCAAGATTGGGCTTAAATTATAATTAATTTCTATTAAATTATCCTAATTATTTTATCTAGATATGATGTATATAATATCTCATAAATGCAAGATGAATATTTGTGGAATGAACAAGTACAACAAAAAATCAAAATATATAAAGGAGTCTTACCAATTTGTCAAGGTATATGTATTTTCATGCTTGATTTTACTTCTTATTATTTATATTTATATTTATATTTATATTTACATTATTATTATTATTATTATTATGATGATGATGATGATAATCACCATTGCTGTTGTTGTTATTGTTGTTATAATTTTTATATTACTATTATTATTATTATTATTATTCATTATTATTATTATTAATATTATATTTATGTTTTGTCACTAATGTAATAAAGGAATATAAAGTTTTCACAGATATGGTATATGAAAGGTGAAATGGTCTACTAGATCCTTGTACTTGTCCGCATTTGTAAATTGGACACTTCTACTTAGCTTTTTGTCATTTGAACCCTCCAATCCATCAAAATACAAGATTTTAAACTCGTTTGACCATGTGTGTGGCTCACTCTCCCATAAAATATTTGATATCATATCCACATCACATAAATCAATTACATGTCATTATTATCTTTATTAATTAATTTTAAAAATTATTAATCAATAATATTAAATAAAAAACATAATAATAATAAATTAAAAATTTATTTTTCAAAATAAAATTCATCTCCATCATTATTTAAAAATTAAAAACAACAATTTATATTCATCCCCAATTGCCTCCATGCCATTTTGTAATTATTACATTAATTTTCACGTTATTTTTAAATGTCACATAAAAAGTTAAATATTAAAATAAATTTAGTTAAGTAAACAACTTTTATAGATTGTATAAAAAATTTAATAATCATGTTCTTGAATTTGCTCACAAATTATACATCAAATTCATTCCAAATAATTAAAATTCCTCTCCAATTAATTTAAATTTTTTGACTATTAATTCTTATAGACAAACACAATGAATTTCCAATTTTCAATTTTAAACTTCTTTAACAAATTCACAAAAATAATTTATTGTTCTTCAGTAATTGTGCGACCAAGCGTAATAATGGTGCTTTTGCTTTTGTGTGTGTGGGGGGGGGAGGGGGGTTGTAACTGTGCGAATAAAAAAAGCAAGAAAAAATTTTGACCGGTGTAGGGTGGGGGCGGAGGGGGGTTGTAATGGTGGTGTTTTGGGGCTGTAATGGAGGTGGTTTTAGAGGGTGGAGGTGTGGGGTCCATCTCCATTAATGCCATTGAAAAAAGTATTCATGGCATGACTGTTTCCAAAGAGTTTGACAGATATAGGTTGGCCACCTGCCAATTAATCCATTCATATGAATTTTTTCTTAAGTAAAGATGTCCCCAATGACATTAGAACAAAATATTTCACTGCTTAAATAGAGAGCTTCCGGTCATTTGGAAAACACACCAAACAGAGAGAATAACAATATATAAAGAGCAGTGAGGTATTTCACAGACTGTGATAAAAAATAGTCTGTGAAGAAAAAATTAGAGTGAGCAATATTTTAGTAAGGTGAGTCAAAAGAGGATTATGTTTTTTTGAGTGTGTAGTAGTCACTTTGAGTATTACACTTATCACTATAGTGTAAAAATTTCTTACTATAGTAATATCAGTTACTCCTCTTGGTCCGCAGTTTGTTTCCTTATTTAAAAGGGTTTTCACGTAAAATCCTTGGTGTCATTATTTTTTATTATTTCCCTATAATTTTGTCATAAATATCTTATTTGTTATTTTGTATTTTTTCCAAAAAACTAATATCAGAGATACGATTTGCAATATTTATATTTTTTGATAAATAATGGAAGCGAACACAAGTAGAATGGTTACTTTAAATAGCGTTAATTATGCCATTTGGAAAGAAAAATGGAAGATCTGCTCTATGTCAAGAATTTTAATCAGCCGATCTTTGATATTATAAAATCTAAAAATAAAATCGATAAAGAGTGGAATCTGGTGCACAGAAACGTTTGTAGTTTTATTAGGTAGAGGATTGACGATAATGTGTTGAACCATATTTCTGTGGAAACACATGCTCGATCCCTATGGGATCATCTTGAAAGTTTGTATGCTCGAAATACTTGAAATAATAAGATGTTCTTGATAAAATAAATGTTGGGGTTAAAGTACCATAATGATTCTCCGATGATAGATCACCTGAATAACTTTCAAGGAATCATAAACTAGTTATTTGCTATGAGAATTAAGTTTGATGAAGAAATTCAAGGCTTGCTTCTACTTGGTTCCCTACCAGACTCTTAGGAAACATTTAGAACTTTATTATCAAATTCTGCTTCTGATGGCATGATCTTTATGGATTTTGCCAAGAGTAGTGTTCTTAATGAAGAGATAAGACAAAAGTCACAAGGTTCCTCTTCATCTAATGTCTTGGTGACTGGCGCTAGGGGGAGAAGCAATAATTGTGGTGCTCAAAATAGAGAACACCATAGAAGAAAATTTAGAGGCAAATTTAAAGATATTGAGTCCTATCATTCTGGGTTATAAGGGAACACAAAGAAATTTTGCTAAAAATTAAACAAGAAGAACAAAGACAATGAAGAAAAGAAAGAAAACAACGATGAAAATTGCATAGCCACTGTCACCACTGAAGATCTTGTTACTGTCCTTGATGCAAATCTAACAAACATTGCTTGTGATGAGTCAAGATGGGTTGTGGATTCTAGTCTCGCATCTTTCGTGATATCAAGGAAGAATTTTTTCTCATCTTATACTCCAGGTGACTTTGGAACTTTGAGTATGGGCAATGAGACTATATCTAAGGTTGTTGTGTAATGACCCGGTACTACCCCCTAGTCATCACACGGTGTTTATAGTTCCGAGGGACCACAAGCTAACCCATGAGTTAGTACATGCTGTGATCACTAGATAACGTGATCATAAATGCGGAATAATAATGACATCCCATAAGGTTTTATTAACTAAATTTAAAACTAAAATATGAGTCTATAAGAACAACTGACTGAATTTGATAAAACAATGATAAAATGGATAACTACTATAATATCTGAGTACTAAATAACTGACTCTAATGTCTGAAAAGTCTTTAAAACTGACTGACTGGATATGAGTTAATGGGACAGACCTCCAACTAACTCTGCTCACTGCTGAAATAGAGATATAAAGTAAAATAATCTATCCTTAAATGATGAGGACTCACCATTGCTATTATTCTGCTGATAGCCTGAAAAGTAAAGTCTAAACGTGTTTCCAGAACTGAGTGTCAGCACCAATGATATAATACAGCATAGCACAAAAGAAAGGTATGCAATTAGTACTTTGAATGTACTGGTATGCTAAATAAGGTAGGTTGATAGGCATGGTTTCATGAACATAACTAATAATTAACTAAATATGCATGTAAAACATGAATTACTGAGTAGAGAACATGTAATCTATAGATACTGAAAATGCATGAAAATCTGTAAATACTGAGGATGCTTGACCAAGCATATAACATGAACTAAGTAAAATCTGTAAATTAAAATACTGAAAAATACTGACATCTGTATGCTTTGGTCAAGACACTCAAGACTGCATAACTGAACTGAGACTCTAATTGAGACTATATCTGAGACTATGAGAGGTATCATCTAACCGACATTCCCCAATTTGAGCTAATTGGGGTCCAACCTATAACCCCAGTTGGAAGGGTGTTAATACCATGCCACGGGTACGAACGATGGTTGTGTGGATCTACTAAAATAATATAATATCCAAAGGACTAAGTGTGTCAAGCCTAAACTAATGGGTGACCCCTACGAGATAGTCAAGTATAATCTGATGGGTGAATTCTCATACCTTACACTGTCTACATAGTTCTAGAGTATAGGGATAGCTACTAACGACTCTGCCTATCTGATGGGGAAGCCTCCATCCCTATACTCGCTCGATGCTAAATTCTACTCCCAACTGAAAGACACTGAAATACTAGACTGTTCTAATTCTAACTGACTGATATCTGACTATACTGATAATGCTCAGAGTATGTTCTGAAGACTATTTTGTAATGTACTAAGACTAGACTAAGTATAAAACTATGGTTTTTGGATATTTAATACCTCCAGGACTCAAAAACAATAATAGTAAAATGACACTAAAGCTTGGAAGACAAAGCAAGAAGGCTTTTATTTAAATTAATCACTTTTGTAGGCATTTTATCAAACACTTGGAGTTCATGGTCTGATAAAATCATAGGAATGTGGAACTTATAGTAAAAGCATGAATTCAACATGAATCCTAAATGCCTTGTAGCCTCTCGTCCATAAGTGTGGTGCATTATACACCCATGCATAAGACTCTACTCAACGCAGCTTCCAGACTTCCTAGGATACTTTAAAACCTTAGTCTTTGATACTAAGTTTGTAACAGCTCGGGACTACCCCATAGTTGTTACACGGTGCCTACAGTCCCGAGGGACCACAAGCTAACCCATGAGTTGGTACATGCTATGATCAATGGATAACATGACCATAAATATGGAAGAATACTGACATGCCATTAGGTTTTAATAACTAAATTTAAAACTAAAATATAAGTCTATAGAAATAACTGATTGGATCTGATAAAATAATGATAAACTTGATAACTAACTGTAATATCTGAATACTAAACAACTAACTCTAATGTCTGAAAAGCATTTAAAACTGACTGACTGAATATGAGTTGATGGGACAGTCCACCAACCAAGTCTGCTAACTACTGAAATAGAGATATAAAGTAAAATAATTTGTCCTCGAATAATGAGGACTCACCACTGCTAATGTACTGCTAATATCTTGAGAATTCAAGTCTAAGTGCGGTCTGGGAATTGTGCGTCAGCACCTATGATATAATACATCATAGCGCAAAAGAAAGGCATGCGATTAATACTTTGAATGTACTAGTATGCTAAATGCGGTAGGCTGATAGGCATAGTTTCATGAACGTAACTAATAATTAACTGAATATCCATGTTAAATATGGAGTACTGAATCGAGAACATAGAATTTGTAGATACTGAAAATGTATGAAAATCTATAAATACTGAGGATGCATGACCAAGCATATGACATGAACTGAGTAAAATCTGTAAACTGAAATACTAAAAAATACTGACATCTGTATGCTTTGGTCAAGCAACTCTAAGACTGCATAACTAAATTGAGATTGTAACTGAGACTATATCTGAGACTGTGGGAGGTATCATCTAACTGACATTCCCTAATTTAAGCTAATTGAGGTCTAACCTGTAACCCTAGTTGGAAGGGTGTTAATACATGCCACGGGTAATAATGATGGCTGCATGGATCCACTAAACTGATATAATACCCAAAAGACTAAGGATTTCAAGCCTGAACTGACGGGTAATGTCATGACCCAAACTGGGGCCTAGCCGTTACGGACATCCCGAACCATGAAGGCCCAAAATGCCCTTCTCTATGTGGTAATCATGCACAACATTCATATAATAAAAAAAATATGGAAATATAATGGAATACGAAAATATGGCCATAATCTGAATTTAATTTAACAATGAAGGATAAAACCCCAATATCCACAAAACAACATTTGAACCAGTCTATGAAATCTCTACTACATCTGAAAAAAATAACTATCTAAAAACTGGGACAAGGTCTCTAGTAGACCAAAACCATAATAACTAACATAATCTGAAAGACATAGGCCTTCTAAAATAAAGAAGGCTCACCAAATGCACACATCACTGTTGTCTGAAAACTCTATGGCTTAGCAGGACCTCTGAACTGAACTTTAGACCATGGGATGCGGGGGGATCAATACAAATGTACTGGTAGGCAGATCAAATCCAAAATAATAATTTGTATTCAAAATAATTTGTATTCAACATATATGAGAGCAATTTAAAACAGTTCATAAACATATAATATAGTAAGAAATCTCATGGGCATTTTTGAAAGACTCTGTAAAATTATCTGAACTCTATGACACTTTGTTTTACATCTGCGCTATGTGGTATACCCTACAATTCAGTAATTTCACGGGCTATATGGAATTTGCCATTAAATCGACAGCCAAGCTCCCAACCTTAGTGTGCCGCAAGGGTCGGAGTCTCTGAATCTACTACGCCACATGGCCGTTGCCAGCGTACAATAATAAACTGCCCGTATCGATAAATCTAAGAGTTACTTGAACTCAATGCTTCTTCAGGTAACCACCTAATCCTCTTTATACCTATTTTTAACTTTTTAAAACATACATTCTCTAAAAACATAGTCTAAAAATATTCTCTGAAGACATACTCTGAAAACATACTCTGTTATGGCATACATACTGATGGTATTGTCATACAATTGGCTTGCAAGTCAATCTTTGAGCCATTATTAACATATTAGAATCTCTGTTTCCAAAACATAAATTTGGGAGCACCATATCAATAAATAAGTTCGAAGCACCCTTTCCTTAAATACTCATGTAAACACATGTATGCAACTCTCTTTAACAACATTTCAAATAATACAAGGTGGTCATGTCAAAATTCTTAATTTTATGCAAATCTTTCTCTCTTTAATAAAACACATTTATATCAGGCAACTCCCTCTCAAAATCTCTAAATCATGCTCAAAATACTAAAGTATTTGAGTAAACTATTTTCAAGCCATAAATCATGCATATCAAATCATTCACAATAAGATCACAAATTTAAAGTCATCACAAGAGAGGGATTTCATAATTTATGCTCTCGAACAATCTTCAAATCTGAATTTTTCATACATGTACATATACATGTCAATTAATTTAAGGGGAAAGGCCTAAGGGCCAAATCAACAAAGCATTTGAACATTTATATTGCGTAATAAAATCATGTATTTTATAAACCCTTTCTAAAATCATGCTTGAAAATCTTTAAATCATGTTCTAGTGTTTCCAAACTCATGTAGTTTTTAGGATAAGCCCCACGTACCTTAAATTTTAAGATCTGAAAGATGCAACCTAGATCTTGATAGATGAAACCCGGATCTTGATTTATTTCTTGGAGATCTTGAACTTAAGGCTTGATTTTCTTGAATTTCTTGTTCCTAGAGAAAATCCTAATTTGATCTTATTTTGAGAGTGAAGAAGAAGTTTTTAATATTGTAAAACTGATAATGATTGATTAATAACACTTAAGGGGTGATTTAATTTGTGTAAAAGATTTTTGGAGTGAGAAAAGAACAAAATACCCCTACAAAATCACTTCCCAGTTGCTGAAATTCTTAGCTGACGACCAAGGCTGACAAGCCGTCAGCTTTTGTCATCATCTATGAGCTGAAATTGATGGGTTTCTGTCTAAGGCTGATGACATATTTGACAAGTCATCAGATTTGTGACAAGCCGTCAGAATTATAGTCACTCAATAATTCTGGAGTAAAATGGACATAACTTTTTGTTCTAATATCGAATTTTGGCACAATTGATGGCGTTGGAAAGAGGACTCAAATATCTTTCATTTGATATATAGTATACCCCTCAGTTAGTCATATACAACGATTTATAGTCAATTGAAATTGATCCAAGTTTTGACATCTCACTAAAACTTGAACGATAGGAAAACTTTTAACTAGTCCTTGAGTTAAGGGACCTCTATGGTCTCGACTCATGCCCAAATAGATTCACACACTACTTAAATGATTAATACACAATATTTTCATTGGATTTTTGGCTTTTAAAACATCTACGCATAGAAATAACAGTTTTCGTTCTAGGCTAAAATGCGGGGTGTTACAAGTAACCCCTGTGAGATAGTCAAACCTAATCTAATGGGTCACTTCTTATACCTTCGCTGGATATATATTTATGGAGTATAGGAAATTTTAGTAATGAATCTACCTATCTGACGGGGATGCCATCATCCCTACACTCGCTCGGTGCTAAAACTTACTCCCAACTGAAAGCTACTGAAATACTAGACTGTTCTGAGTTTAACTGACTGATATTTGACTGTCCTGATAATTCTCATAGTATGTTCTGAATGCTATTCTACAATGTACTGAGACTAGACTAAGTAAAAAAGTATGGTTTTTGAGTATTCAATACCCTAGTACTCGAAAACAATAATAGTAAAATGACACTAAAGCTTGGAAGACAAAGCATGAAGGCTTTTATTTAAATCAATCACTCTTGTAGGCATTTTATCAAACACTTAGAGTTCATGATTTGATCAAATCATAGAAATATCATGGAACTTGTAGTAAAAGCATGAATTCAACATGAATAATACTAAATCATGATTTAATTCAAGGAATGATAACATTAAAACATGGAGATTTGAATAACAGTAATAATTTTACTGAAACATGGTATAAAATCATAGTCAATGGCGATTCAGGGGTGAAATTATAATTTAAAACATAATAACTTGAAAGATTATAACTTCGTGATTAAAATAGGTTACTTAGGCTTCGTAGATGAAAGGGATCCATGGATTAACATCTAACATACCTGGGATAGTGAATTTCTTAAAGTTCTGGGTGAGATCTTGAGGATTTGCCTTGAAATTGGAGAGCTAGGGTTCTTGATTTGGCAGAGGAAGCTTCTTGATTTGGGGAAAAATAATTAAAATAATGAGTTTCAAAATTTGTTTTAGGGTTAAAAGCACACCTGGGCAAATTAAAATTAGGGAAAATAATTGTTTTACCCTTTGGCAATACTTTTAATTTTTATCAATTTTTTTTATATGAGCACCTAGCGCGAGAGGCGCTATCGCATCATGCCTCTAGAAACTGAAAACTGGGAATTGGGCTGATGGTGCGATGCGAAGAAATTGCGGTGCCCTTTTGATTCTGATTTTCGCTATTGGCGCGGCGCGCCATAATCGTGGTACCTTGCTGGAATTGGACAATTATGAACTGGGACTATGGTACAAAACTTCAATATTGTGGAGCAACACTGGAAATTGGCAATTTCTATTTACACTAAATCTGCAATGCGCTAAGGATAAAAATAACGGTGTTTACAGACTGGAACTTAAAATCACCACAACCTTTTACCCAGTTATCGGATTTAGGCGAATTTATATCATTGGAAATCTAATTGAGTTTCCTATCTAATGGCAAACTCTAAACTGAAAAGTATTAAGTATTTCAAAAATTATATATATGAATACTCAAACACTGGGACTTAGATTGTGCTAGAGAAATATGGGGCGTTAGAGGTTGGTACTGGTACAATTTGTTTGAAAACTAGTATTGGATCTAAACTAGTTTTAAACAATGAAAAATATATACCTGATGTTCGCTTGCACTTGATTTTTGTTGGCGTGATGAATGATGAGGGATATGTTAGTACCAATAGTGGTGGAAAATGGAAACTCACTAAAAGTTCCTTCATTGTGGTTCGTGGTGACAAGTGTTGTGGTTTATATTGGACCACGACTTTTACCCGTGCTAACATGGTGAATGAAATTGAAAGTGCTAGCTCTTCAACATTATGGCATAAGAGGCTTAGCCACATTAGCGAGAAAAGACTAAATGTTTTGGCCAAGAAGAAATTACTGTAAGATTTTGAAAGTACAAAATTAGGAAAATGTGAGCACTGTTTGGCTGGAAAACAAAATAGAGTTTCTTTAAAATGTCATCCTTCTTCAAGAAATACAGAGAAGATTAAGTTGGTGCATTCAGATTTATGTGGTCCAATGAAGACAAGGACTTTGGGTAATACACTTTTCTTTGTCACTTTTATTGATGATTGCTGAAAAAAACTTAGGGTCTATGTCTTGAACACTAAAGATCAAGTGTTGGGTATTTTTAAGTAGTTTCAGGCTTCCGTTGAAAAAGAAATAGGGAAGAAGCTAAAGTGTATTTGTACAGATAACAATGGTGAATATTATGGACCCTCTGACGAATACTTGAAGAAACAAGGTATCAGGCACCAGAAGACTCTTTCTAAGATGCCTCAACTTAATAGTTTTTTAGACAGTATGAACAAGACCTTGATGGAAAGAGTCATATGTTTCCTTTCTAAAACAAAGTTGCCAAACTCCTTTTGGGGTGAGGCTTTATTGATCGATGCACATATTATTAACTTATCTCCTATTGTTTCTTTGCAAAGTGATGTACCAAGTAATGTTTGGTATGAGAAAGATATTTCCTATGACCATTTGAGAGTATTTAGTTGCAAAGATTTTGTACATGTGCCAAAAGATGAAAGGTAAAAGTTAGATGCTAAGAAAAGGCAGTGCATCTTCGTTGGTTATAGCCTTGAAGAGTTTGGTTACAGAATATATGATCCAGTTGAGAAGAAGCTTGTAAGAAGTCATAATATTGTCTTCATGGACAATCAAACCATTGAAGATATTGACAAAGTGGGGAATCTAGAATCTTCATGTTCTAATAGTGTGGTTAGTTCTGATGAATTTCCTCATACAAGTGTGCATGATATTGGTGGGCTAGATAATCATAGTGACGCCAAAAATCATGTTCAAAAAGAACATTTTGATGTTGATAATGACAACGATGTTATTGATAATGCTCCAGTTCAAGAAGCTGTGGATGAGTCAAATGCTCCACTAAGAAGGTCTACAAGATAATGTATTCCTTTTTCTCATTATTTTCCTAATGAGTATATGTTACTCACTGATGAGGGAGAACCTGAATGTTATGAGGAAGACATAAAAGATGAAAATAAGGATCATTGGATTAAAGCCATGCAAGATGAGATAAAATCTCTGCATCAGAATGAGGGCGTTGAAGAATAAGTGGGTATTCAAAGTAAAATTTGAAGAACACAACTTGAAACCTGAATACAAAGCCAGATTGATTGTCAAAGGATTTGGTCAAAGAATTGGTATTGATTTTAATAAAATATTTTCTCTTATGGTCAAAATAACCTCTATTCGTACAGATTTTGGTTTAGCTACTAGTCTTGATTTAGAGATTGAGCAAATGAATGTGAAGATAGATTTTCTTCATGGTGACCTCGAAGAAGACATCTATATGGAAAAACCTGAGGGCTTCATGATAAAAAGTAAAGAAAACTATGTGTGCAAAATTAAAAATAGTCTTTATGGCTTGAAGCAACCTCATAGACATTGGTATAAGAAGTTTAAATCTGTTATGGGGGAGCAAGGCTACAAAAAAGCTTCTTCAGATCACTGTGTATTTGCACAAAATTTTTTTGATGATGATTTTATCATCTTCTTACTATATGTGGATGATATGTTGATTGTGGGCAAGAATGCTTTCAGTATTAACGAGTTGAAGAAACAATTATGCAAGCCTTTTGCTATGAAAGACTTGGGTCATTCTAAGCAGATTTTGGGTATGAGAATTACTCGTCTCAGAGGTGAAAGAAAACTTTACTTGTCATAGGAAATGTACATTGAACGTGTACTGGAGCACTTCAACATGAAGAATGCTAAGATTGTTAACACACCCCTTGCTGATCATATGAAATTGAGCAGAAAAATATGTCCTACAACGAAGGTGGAAAAAGAGAGCATCGCTAAAGTTTCATATTCCTCTATTGTCAAAAGTTTAATATATGCAATGGTATGTAACATACCCGATATTGCTCACGCAGCTGGTGTTGTTAGCAGGTTTCTTGAAAATCTAGGAAAGAAGCACTAGGAAGCAGTCAAATAGATATTGAGTTACCTAAGAGAAACCTTAGGCAATTATTTGTGTTTTGGAGGGTCTGGTCCAATCTTGAATGGCTATACAGATGCTGATATAACGGGTGATATTAATAACAGAAAATCTACTACTAAATTTTTGTTTATATTTTTAGAGGGAGCTATATCATGACAGTCGAAGTTACAGAAGTGTGTCGCACTATCTACGAATGAAGTTGAGTATATTGACGCTACTGAAGCTGGAAATGAAATGATATGGTTCAAGTGATTCCTCCAAGAATTTGATTTGCAACAAATGTAGTATGTTGTCTATTGTGACAGCCAAAGTGCAATAGATTTGAGACAGAACTCCATGTATCATGCAAGAACAAAATACATTGATGTGAGGTACCATTGGATCTGTGAACAAGGGGAGAACGAATCATTCCATGTCAACAAAATTTATACGACTAAAAATCCTGTAGATATACTAACAAAGGTGGTGCCAAAATTCAATTTCAAAATGTGCAAAGAACTTGTCGGTATGAGCTCTCTCTGAGAAGTTGAAGATACCTCCTTCAGATACATGGGACTCGAGGTGGAGATTATGGGGTCCAACCCCATTAATGCCGTTGAAAAAAAAGTTCATAGCATGACTTATTTTGAACGAGTTTGATAGATATGGGTTGGACACCGGCCAATTAATCCATTCATATGAGTTTTTCCTTGAGTAAAGATGTCACCAATGGCATTAGAATAAAACATTTCACTGCTATAAATAGAGAGCTTCGGCTCATTTAGAAAACACACCAAACAGAGAGAAAAATAATATATAGAGAGTAGTGAGGTATTTAACAGATTGTGATAAAAAATATTCTGTGAAGAAAAAATTAGATTGAGCAATATTTTAGTAAGGTGGGAGTCAAAAGAGGGTTATTTTTTTGAGTGTGTAGTAGTCACTTTGAGTATTGCACTTGTCACCACAGTGCAAAATTTTTTTACTATAGTAATATCAGTTGCTCCTCTTGGTCTGTGATTTTTTTCCTTATTTAAAAGGATTTCCACGTAAAATCCTTGGTGTCATTATTTTTCATTATTTTCCTATTATTTTGTCATAAATACTTTTATTGTTATTTCACATTTTTTTCAACAGGAGGGGGATGGGAAGGCCTGTAATAGTGATCTTTGATTTTGGGGGTTAGGGGTGGGTGGGAAGGTGTCGAAGAAGAAAGGTTTTAGGTTGGTGGGGGGAGGGAGCAAAGGGATTTCTTTTTCCTTTTTAAATTCATTTTTTTTTGTCTATTTTAATGTAAAAACAATGCCCCACTCGCACGCACACGCGTGTAGTCACGCGCCCAGTCCAAGTTTGCCACCTTAATGCCACATAATCTTGGTCAATGGTTAGAGAATTTAAAATATTGTCTTTTAATGAATTGAGAGGTTCAAATAACAAAAGACTAAGTAGAGCTATTCACTTTATAAACTTTAACAAGTACAGAAGTCCACGAGACCATTTTGCCTATATAAAATTATCTCTCAAATGTGGGGTGAATATTTGAAATAAAAAAACAAGTAAACTGGAGAAATGAAATATATAAAGAATTATCAAATCATGACCATATATATACAAGACTTTTTTGTTAGACATTATTCACTATTTCTCGAGTACTGAGCAAATAAAAATTATTTTGTGGTATGTTTGTTTCCTTTTTGCTTTGATGTAGTAACTTATGACACTATTATGATTATATGTCTGTCTTTTTATTTTATATAGATATAAAGCTTAGCATTTAAAATAAATTGTTTATTTTGAAATGAGCACACGAAAATTAATAAATAAAAAATGAAGATAAATTAGATATAAATTAACATATGTGATCTAAGATTCTGACAATGTTTTAGTTTCTTTCATCTTAGTTCAAAATTAGAGTGATAGCAAGGGATTGTATTCTACCAAAAAAAAAAAAAAAAAAAAACAAGGAACCGTAAGCGTACTAATTATATATTTTTAAAAATAAAATATGGGTACTTAATTATAGTAAAAGTTACTTTAAGTTGTAGGTAAGTAATTTTTTTTTTCAAGCTAAATTTTTCACATATAATACTAAAAATCTTATTATAGTCAAAATCAAATTAGATAATAAAAATCAAAAATTAAAAATCATGTGGTAACTCTAAAACTTATCATTCACTAATTTTATGCTTTTCTAATCACAACTAAAAGTAAGTAAATTAATTAATAGATATGTCAAATAAATCTATTTTTGATAATAATATTATTTTTTATATGTTATGGAGTAATAATCAACACAAGGTTAATCACCACAAAATAATTATTTAATCTTGTAAAATTGATATAATTCAATCTGTTCGAATAAGCAAATTGTAATTTAATATTATCTACACATAATGTACGTATTAATTTTCAATAAATTTTTATTCAAGTTTTATATTATTGATGATGTTAATTTTACTATATGATAATAGTTGCTTTTTATCACTTTATAAATGTGTTAATTTTAATTATATCAATAATCTATGATAATTTTCTTATCATATCCTACGAATACAGTAAGAACTTAATTTATTTATATATCTTTGTTGGATATATTGAGGGGAGCTAATTATGTATCTCGACAGACCCAAAATAAAAAAAGTATATTGGGAACTTATTATGTATCTTTTACAAGAATATATATATATATATATATATATATACACACACACACACAAAATAAAAGGGCTCGTTTAAGCACGGCTCAATGTATATTACTTTTTACTAAAAGAACATAAACATACACCTTAACTAAACATATATACACAAATTTTCACACTTACAAAGTAATTACAAAAATCTCAGCTAATTATGTATCTTTATTGGATGTAGTTAGGGAGCTAATTATGTATCTTGACAGACCCAAAATTGAAAAAAAATATATATCGAGAGAGAATTATGTAATTTTATATGGAAAAAATTATATCTTCGTTGGGTGTATTATGTATTTCAACAGACCCAAAATTTAAAAAAAATATCAAAGCTAATTATGTATCTTTAAAAAAGAAAAAATGTATCTTCTTCAGATGTATTGAAAGATACATATGTATCTCGACATACCCAAATCGAAATTTTAGTAATCATACAAAATGTTGGAATTTTATGTAATTAAGCTCCAAACTGTCAAAATTTATATTGTTTGCACATTTTATTGAAGATATTATTCCTTATTTATTTCAAAATTAAATCAATTGCAATTTTTTTTAAAAATGAAGGGCGATAATAAAATGTTAGTTTTAAACTAAAAAGGTATAATATTGTTTCTACCAAAAGCTAAGCAAAGAGACAAGAAAAAGCTTCAACAGCTACCATAAAATCTAAATCACACAAATACACAACTTATGTTTTCGATATTACAAAAAATCCTAACTTCTTAAACATATTACAAAAATCCCACATATACACAAAATGTTATGTATATGTCGGCTATGTTATGTATATAAATACAAAAATCCCACATATACACAAAATGTTATGTATATGTCGGCTATGTTATGTATATTAATAGAGAGAGTAAAGTAATTAAAAAAATGAAAGAAAGTGTAATTATGTTTAAAAGATTGGTATTTATGTTATTTATACTAAAATTAAAATGGACCAGTTTGTTGAGTCGTGTGAAAAGGTTGCTTACAAAGCGTCTTGTATAGTGTGGAGCGTGTACCGAGTTGCAGAAATTTAAAGAATATAAAAAAGAGAATATGCGGAAGACTTAATTTCTTCTTGCCTTTGATGATACAAAACCAAGGTACTATGTGTATTATTTATACATATAAAATCTGCAGTAAAAGAAAAACTTACTATGTAGAAAGATTTGCGTAAGGTGTAAAATAAAGATCTACCTTACTTAGAAGATATATAAAATATTTATATAAATGTACAAAAGATCTTATTTACAAATATATGATTTCCATCTAAAGTTGAGGTCTGAGAACGAAAATCTGCAGCCCAAACTTCAAAAGAAAGGTAAATAGGCCCGATATTAAAAGATCAATCAATAAAGTCTTCATCAGATGTTTCATCAGATTCATCAAGTAGTGCCTGAACTCTAACACCGCTTCTCAAGATGGAGGGATGATAGGACACCCAACTTGCCTAAGAATTGTGGTGAAGAGGGCTAATGAGAGGTTTTATAAATAAATCGGATAGCTGAGATGAAGATCATGCAAAGGAAATTGAAAACAACCTATCAAAAAACTTTTGTCGGATAAATGGCAGTTGATTTCAACATGCTTCGTCCTTTCATGGAACATAGTGTTCTTCGAGATGTGTATTGCATCTTAGCTATCTGAATGAAGAGGAACAATCAGTGGCATTGGAAATGGTAAATCATGAAAAAGTCGAACTAGCCAGGTAAGCTCAACTACTACTCTCCTCATAGAACAATACTCCGCTTAAGCTGAACTAAGAGAAATTGATGGTTGTACTATGAGAAATTAATGGTTGCTTCTTTGATTTCGAAGAAATTGGAAAATCCCCAAGAGAGATGTAGAAATTGCTGACTGATTTCCTTGAATTTGGACAGGTACTTTATCAGAGTTACAAATAGCTAACAGTTGAAATAAATAAGAACCATTGAGACGAAGCCCCAAGCCAGGATCCTTAGAGAGATATCGCAGCATGCATAAGGCTGCAGAGAGATAAGGCTATCAAGGATCCAGCATTTATTATCGTAAATGTTGTACCGTGAAAGAAAGATTTTTCCTCGTGTAAGTGAGGTAAATTAGTTTAACAAGAAAATGTCGATAAATAGTAGGATCATAAAACGATGAACCTTTGTTTACTCCCAGCTTAAATGTAATACACCGTACTTTTTCTAGCATGAAAAGTTTTCTAAGAATATTAAAAGCTTTCTTTGAAAGATTAATCCATTTTTGTAAACTTGGTATTTTCAAAATTTTCACTTTTTATCATGTGAGAAATTGAATAATCTTTCCATAGATACCAAATTCGCCCAAATCCGGCATCCGGGTGAAGAGTTAGAGACTTTTAGTGAGACAGTGTACACCTGAGCCTTTAGCGCATGCAGAGATAGCGCAAATGACAATTCTCAATTCCCAGTGTTTCTTCATGATAGTGGTGCATCGCGCCAAACTTCGGTCGTAAACAAGGTGGCAACGAGATAGCTCCGTGTCGTGCCACCATGCAATTTCCCATTTGTCACTTTCTAGTGACTTGGTGCGATAGTGGCGTGTCGTGCTAAGGATGAAAATCGAAAAATTTTCTCAGAAATTAAAGATGTGTCCTAGGGTTAAAAGGGTCAATTCCCACCTTATATAAGCCTTATAACACGAGATTTGGCCATAATTCAGCAACTTATACTCAATTACTCTAAAAAACTCTCAAGTACAAGCCCTAGGGTTTTCATAGAAGGTTCAATTCCAAGGGAATTCACCATTAAATTTCAAGAATATCTCCGTCAATCTTCGTAGAATCACAAACTAAGTATGAGTAGTGTTCATTCATGGACTTATTTCGTCCATGAAGCCCAAGAATCTTTTTTCTAAATTTAAGTTTATGGATTTCTTTATGAATTTCATGTTGGGTTTATTTTGTATGTTGAGAACGATCAATTGAATTCAAATCCATGTTGGGTGATTAATTTTATATGAAATTCATTTGTATAGATGTATATTCATGTGAACCTATAAATAAACCCTAGGATGATGAAATTAGAGATGAATCATGATGATTAATTGTTGTATAAGGTTGTCTACATGTGCTATGCTTGCTATGTGTATAATTAAATGCCTAGATGAAGAAACAATTCCCAACTAGTATGATATCATGAAATCCCTATGTATGTACAATCTTATGCATATCACATGTTTGGTGAAGTGTATCAATATATGAATTATGAATTGTGTTGTTGGTCATATGTTCAAGTAAGCCATGCTATGTTAGTTTCTTCTCATTGAGTCCTGGGGGTACTTGTATCCAAACATTTAGCTGTGTGCCTAGATCCATGTCATGTTTTAACGATCTCCTCAGTCAAGCTATGATCCATAGAACTCAGTCAGTCATGTAACTCAGGAAATCTAAAAAATCTTAGTAATTTCAGTAGCTCAGTAATCCAGAAACTTCAGTCCTCAGAACTCAGTGATATTTCGTTAGTCAGCGGAACTCAGTAAACTCAGTTTAGCTCCACTAAAAAACAACACTAGTATCAGTTCTATTCGGCTAATAAGTTCAGTTCATTTAATCAGTTCATCTTAATTAATCAATTCAGTGTCTTTCAGATAGGAGTAGGATTCAGCACTGAGAGAGCCTAGGGATGGGGACTCACCTGCTAGATAGGACAGATCCATAGAAGAAATCCCTAAGTTCTAGAACTACATATCCAGCGTAAGTACGAGATGTCACCCGTTAGATAGGACTGACATACTCAGGGATCACCCATTAGCGCATTTAAATGTATAGGACTGATCCCAAGGTTCACCCGCTTGATTAGGACTGACTCCACAATAGTTGTCTTTACTAGTGGTGTGGTACTGATACCCTTCCAGCTGGGGTTACAGGTTGGACCCTAGTTATCTTAGTATGGGGCATGTCGGTTAGATGAACACATCCTATAGTTTCAGTTATAGAATCAGGACTGTCAAATACATTAATTCAGCTAAGTTGTATAAATTTAGGACTGCTAGATACAATCAATCCTTATCATTATAAATAGACCTCGAGATCACCCACTAGACAGGACTGATCTTAACTATGGTCAATCAGTATCAGTATCATCAGATTTATAGATCACCCGCTAGATAGGACTGATCTTAGATTCAATAACTCAAATATAATATGGAACTCAGATAGTTCCATTAGATTCAGGACTGTCAGATATAGTCACTCATGTCATCAGTTATATTAGTTATCAGAACTCATGTTATCAGTATTCAACTTCAGGACTGTCAGATATAGTCAACCAGACCAGTTCTTCAAAAGCAGAACTGTCAGACATAGTGATTCATGTTTCAGTAGAATTGTATCAGTCCCTCAGTATTCAATAATATAGTATCATTCTTTCTCACTCATCAGTGATTCATATGTCAATATCAGTATATTTAGTAGTCAGAGCTCAGTATTCAGTCCTATTATGATCTCAGTTATAGTTACGTAGTTATGCATGTATTCTCACATTCATGTTAGTCTATCAGTTATTATTGTTCATGCATATGAAGACCATGCATTTACCCTACCTCATTTCCATACCAGTACATTCAAACTACTGACATATTTGCGCTATGGTGTCTTATACCATATGTTTAGAAGTACGAGCTCCAGAGTATCAGTAGCATCCCAGTTCAGCAGTCAGAATCAGCTGTGAGTCCTCATCCTTCGAGGACATAATGATTACATTACTATTTTAGTTTTCCATTTATTTTAGTAGATGTAGTTAGTTGGGGACATGTCCCATCAATTTCTTATTCAGTTTAGTGTAGAGGCTTTCAGACTATAGCATGTCAGACAGTTATTTCAGATTTACTTTGGTATTGTTATACTATTTTCAGACATTGTTTTATCAGATGTTTATCCAGTTTGAACCATATGGCCTTTCTGTACATGTTTCCGCATTTATATAGTATATTATGCAGTTATTAGGTATAGATATCAGTCATGGGTTAGCTTGTGTTCGTTCGAGGTCATGGGCACTGTATGGCATTTCGGGTACCAGATTCAGGGCGTTACATTAATTTTAGAGTCAAGTAGAGAGGAAATAGGAATAAAATGTGCAATATCAAACTCTTTCAACAGGTCAAGTGTGAACTTTCTTTGAAAGAGAATCAAACCTTCATGTTTTCATACAACTTCAATACCCAAGAAAATAATGTAAGTTCCTTAAATGCTTAATTCTAAATTCCTCATGGAAAAATAACTTCAATGAATTCAATTTTATGTTATCATTACTTGTTAAGATGATATCACCCACATAGACTGCAAGAATAGAAATAGATGAGTCTGACTTCTTTATGAAAAGAGAGTACTCATTAAGTGAGTAAACCCCTTGAAGTTTAATGTAGCTATTAGTTTTGAATACTATTTTCTGGAAGCCCGAAAAATCCCATAAATGAATTTTTTGGGTTTATAGTTGTGAGATGGTAAGGGTGGAGTAGTACCAACTGGAAACTTCTTGTAGACCTCTTCGTCTGGTTCAACATGTAAAAAATCATTGTTGACTCCTAATTGATAGAGTTCCCACCCCTTCTTAATTCCTACAACCAATAGAAATCTTATGGTAGTCATCTTCACCGCCGGTGAAAAGGCTTCATTAAAATCAATACCTTCTCTCTGAATATCACCCCATCTAACTAACCTAGCTTTTAATTTTCTATGCTCCATACGTTGTTTCACTTTATAAACCCACTTACAAGGAAAATACTTCTTACCATAAAGTAATGTAACAACTTCCCAAGTCTTGCTTAACTTAAGTTCTTAAAATTCTTTATTCATAGATTCTTTTCTTAGGCATCTTGAATATAACTAACAGGTTCTAGTACATTAGATAGTGTGTTCAACGTGCATTGATTTGTAGAGAAAAGGCTTTCTATAGGACAGGATACTGGAGTAATAGGACTGAGAAAATAATGGCAGCTGATATTAGTGAGGTGTACTGAATTACTGATGTAATCTGCTAAATGGGAAGGAATTTTCTATTCTCTATTAGATTTTCAAAGTAAGAAATTGGAATCAGGAATAGAAGAGCTAGACAATATACTAGTTATCTATTGCTGAATTGCAAGACAAGGTAAAGATGAGTGAGATAAAGTGTTAGGTAGAACAAGAGAAACATTTGTAGATGTTTCATGAATCAATAGACCACACATCTGAACTAGAACTAGGTGTTATGGTATTGTTTTTATTTTCTATTACATTTGGAAAATTAGGGAACTGATTAGTCTTGGTTTTAGTAGGAAATAGAGAAGAAGAATTAGACTTTAAAGTGGCAAAAGGAAAATATTCGTCATGAAAAATCACTGATGTGTTAAAGAAATATAGCACTTTCGACACTTAAAACAAGGAAAATATGCAGGTTTCTGAGGTTATTTTATTAGATATGATGGTTTTTGGGTATGTTTTGTGGGAAATTGTACTTTGGATGATAAGTTCATGAAAAAGGTGAAAAAAGTGTTTTGGCTACTTTTGGAGCAATTATGGATGTTCAGGACACTTTCTGGCTTCATCGTGATCAAAGCATGTTTGAGAATTGACGAAGAGATGAAAAGATGACTCCCGAGACTTACTAAGTTAACCCCATGGAAAACATGTAGGACCTATAGACCACAAGTAGGAAAATCAAGTGCCATAAGTCCCCAATCCCGATAACTAACTTGCAGTATTTTTATCATCCGGTACCCGAGCCCTATACCTATGCCCAGGGTCAGGACCACAGGTACTAGATATGCTCGGGGATAGAGTGCAAGTACATATCATATGTGGCCACTGGCCCTATTTTCTCTTTCATTTGGGCTTTTGTTTTAGGGTTTCCACATGTAATATAAATAGCCTTCATGTGTTTTTAGTAGGAGTTATGCACTTTTGATACTCACAAACATATTTTGATTCCAAGATCCAATTTTGATCTTGGGATTCTCTTGGATTGACTTTGATTCATTAATTTAGTTATGGTTGTGGGTTTTATTACTTCTTATCATTGTGATTTTATCTATACTTTTGATATGAATGTTATTGATTTCTTCACAAACATGAGTGGCTTAAACCCATAGCTAGGTTTATGGAAACCCTAGCGAATTAACGATGTAGGGGAAGTGCTTTCGTTATTTTGAACCGATACCTATGCATGAATTGCTTTATCTTTGTTATAATAGTTTTATTAAAGGGTGCACAAGTTAGGATCCGTCCTAGATATTGCTCCTTACTCCAAAAGAGGAGTAATGACTAGGAAAAGATAAAGACAATAATAATTTAGAGTTTAACTGTCGATCCACGCTTCTAGGTTTTATATTACTAAGAGGGTTAGATTTTATCTAATAACTAGAGACTCAAAAGGTAATAGTTAATTGGGATCAAGATAAGGGTTAGTAACCCAATATCCTAAGACTTAAAAGATAAAGGGTGAAATCCTTCTGCTCGTCCAAAAGACTGCTGAAGGTACATAACTTATCAATTTTGCATGTAAAGTATCGGGTTGGCTCAACAAAGAATGATAAGTCCATGGATTTAAGAAGATGAGGGGAACACAATCCTAGTGTTCACCTATGAATGATTATAATCGATGTTAGTATAGTTGCTTTCTCGATATTACTACATAAAAACCCCATATTTAGTTTTCTTGATCTGCCCGCGGACTACAACTACTGCAATACCACAATTCCACATGTTCCCTCAAGATTCGACCCCAATATCTATTGGATTACAATATTTTGACGGCGACCATATCATCATCTAATAAGAGGTGTTATATGGACATCATCAAAATTTTAACGCCGCTGTCGGGGAATATGGTGTTGATTTGTGATTTGAAGTTATTATCATTTTTGGGTTTTTCTTTTGTTTTTTTTGTTCTTAGTTGGGAATAAGTCTATGTATGCCTAGCACACAGAATAGATGTAGTCCCTTACTCTTACTAAATTGAATGTAGAGAGGATCCTAAAAACACCTAGTCGGATGTCTGAGAAGAAAAGAGATAAACCTTCTAAAGGGGTCCGTGATGTTGTACCTCATTAGCCTCCTGATGGAGTAAGGGAAATAGAAGGAGCTCAACGGGTAGCTGATCAGAGACAACCAGCAGATCGTTGAGAAACACTTAATGGAAACCAGAACAGAGCTAGAGGTGCCCGTGTTTAAGTAATCCTAACATAGCAGTATATGAAATCATATATAGATGATGATGAAGAATTGGGACATGTTGAGTCAGCAGAGATTGGAGCCATAGTTTCTCTTGTTTCACTCTCAAGCATCAAGTTCGACATCACGAGTGCAATGATCCAACTATTAAATCTAAAGGGTGTATTTGTCTGTCTACCTACAGATGATGCAAACTTGCACCTTGCCAATTTCATTGCGATCTGCAATTCGTATACAAATCTAGGGGAGAATCAAGAAGTACTCAGACTGAGGCTATTCCTCTTCTAAATAACAGGAGAAGCATCTTTATGGTTAGTGGAACTGCCAAGAGGCTCTATCACTACATAAAATGAGTTGTGTAAGCAATTCTTGAATAGGTTCTTTCCTTCATCCGGGATGTTGTAGCTTAAAGGTGAGATCTATAATTTTAAGAAGCTATAGTAAGAATCCATGTACGAGGCATGGTTCAGGTTCAAGAAGAATCTGAGTCTGGTGCCCAATCATAGGTTCTCAGGGACGAGCTTATTAGAGATATTCTACCGAGCCTTGATCATTAGCTCCAAAGCCATGGCAGATACCATATCTTGAGGAGCTTTTATAAGACTACACTGGGTGGCAGCTTCAGAGATGTTAGATCAAATCTCGCTCACTAAATGAGAGAGGCAAACTTGGGAGGATGAGATGGGATCTGGCACTTATTCTATTAGATCCTCTTGCGATTAAAAAGTAGTTAATGACACAACAGCACAAGAGCTTGTATTGCTAAGAGCTGATCTTGGGGTACTAATAAAGTAGCTTTCAGCATCAACTTCTGAGAAGGTAAATACAGTAGCAGTACAGGGGTCATCTTCTAAGCTTATGAGTCAGAATTAATGGAGAAAACAAATTATCTAGATCATCAGTTTGCGGGTTTCCGAGCCCAAGGGTAAGGGAACAAAGGTCGGAACTACTATGACAGATACAAAGATTGTAGTAGAGCGAGATAGTGACTTTTGAAAAAAGTATGAATACAGAGAGAAGGGATATAGGTATATTCCACCTGGTATATGATATGTAGAATCTAGAATGGAAGAGAAGTTAGGTAAGATGGTGAAGGGTCAGGAAAATCAAGAGATCAACCTTAAGGAGATTAAGCCCAACATTCAAAATTGATCTAGAAAGTTGAGTCATATACCACTGCTATCAAGCAGTTGGAGCACTAGTTTGGGCAGATGTCTACAACTCTGAACAAGAGGCAACCAGGTTTTTTTCCAAGCAACATGATGAAAAATTCAAAAAATAATGGTCATGTACTTGCTATTACCATAAGGAGTGGTATCACTAGTATGGATCCCCCATGACCTATTGAAGAATCTAATGATGATGAGATATCTGCTGTTGAGTCTGAGAAGGTAATAGGTGAAAAAAGTAAATCTGCTGAAAACAAAGGTAAGGGTCTAGTCATTGAGCCAAAAATCAGATAAATTTCGAGACCAACTCCACCTTTTCCTTAGAGATTGGAGCAAAATAAAGAGGAAGGTAAGTTCAAGCAATTCATTGAGATACTGAAAGAATTGATCTTGAATATACCTCTTCTTGAGGCATTAGAGCAGATGCCTGATACGCTAGGTTCATAAAACAATTGGTCACAAGTAATATATGAGTGATATTTGAGGATGTTGATGGTATGCACCACTACAGTGTAGTCACAACAAGGTCTTTGGTGCAGAAAAAAGGGATCCTAGAGCATTCACTGTACTATGCACTATTGGGTCATCCCGATTTTCCCGAGCCTTGCATAATTTAGGAGCTAACATTTATTTGATATCATTGGCCATATTCAAGAAATTGGGCTTGAACCCTCCGAAACTAACTTCGATGCAACTGTTGATGGTTGACTACACAGTAAAGAAACCTGAGGAAATCTCTTTTGATATGATCATGAGGGTGGATAACTTTATCTTTTCAGCTGACTTTTTCATTTAGACTATGAGGTTGATATCGAGATGCCCATTATATGGGAAAGAATGTTTATGGCCGCAGGTAGAGCTATTTTTGACATGGAGAAAGGTAAGCTAAAATTTTAAGTCAATGATGAGGAGTTATAACACCCCAATTTTCTAAACCGAAATGCCACATGGTGCTCATGACCTCGAAGGACCATAAGCTAACCTATGACTGATATTTGTACCTGTATACTACATAATATATATAAAATATGGAAACATAAACATGAAAGGCCATAAGGTTCAAACTGAATAAACGTCTGATAACAAAATGTCTGAAAAAGGTATAACAATACCAAAACAAGTCATAAATATTGAAAATAATGAGATCTGAATATCTAATCTGATATCTAGTCTAAAAGCCTCTAACTAAACTGAATAAGGAGTTGAAGGAACATGTCTCTAACTAACTTTATCTAGCAACTGAATAGTAAATATAGCAATAATCATATCGTCCTCAAATAAGAGGGACTTACTGCAAACTCTGAACACTGGAATGCTACTGCTAATCTGGAGCTCGTGCCTCTGAGCCTAGGCTAAAACATAAGAGAAAGCACCATAGTGAAAATACGTCAGTACGTCTAAATTTACTGAGTATACGAGTGAGGTAGGCTAAATCAAAGGGTTATATGCATGAAGAATGCTAACTAATATGAACATGAGAATACATACGTGCATAAACAACTATAACTAAACTCATGATGATGCTGACTACTGAGTCTAAATGCTGACGTCATGACTTTACTGTTACTGAGGTACTGAATAGATTATTGACTATTTTTGACAGTTAAAATTATGAAGAACTGGTTTGAATAACTGTGTCTTAAAGTTCTGAAACTGAATACTGGTAACGTGAGCTATGAGAACTGATATAGCTGATATAACTGTAATGATCGTACTAATTAATATAACCGATATTGAGCGACTGTATCTGATAGTCTAGGTTCTGATGGAACTATCTAAGTTCTGTTCTACTTGGAGTAACTAAATCTGAGATCAGTCCTATCTAGCGGGTGATCATGAGTATACCCATAATAAGGATAGTTTCACTTAGTCTGAGATCAGTCCTATCAAGAGGGTGATCTTTAAATCTAATGATTTTGATACTGATTAATCATAGTTTAGATCAGTCCTAACTAATGGGTGATCTTGAAGTCTATTTACAATGATAAGTATTGACTGTATCTAAAAGTACTGAATCTGTACTACTAAGCTGAGTTCACAGTGTCTGAAAGCCCTGATTCTATAACTGAAACTGTGGGATGTATTCGTCTAATCGACATGCCCTAAGTTGAGCTGACTGGGGTCCAATCTTTTCCCTAACTGGAAGGGTGTCAGTACTACGCCACCAGTAAAGACATCTGCTGTGGAGTCAGTCCTAATCTAGCGGGTGACTCTTGGGATCAGTCCTATACATATAAATGTGCTAACGAGTGACCCCTAAGTATGTCACTAACGGGTGACATCTTCTACCTATGCTAGAAATATAGTTCTGGAACTTGCAGATTGATTCTAGGGATCTCAGTCCTATTCTAGTGGGTGAACCCCCTTCCCTAGGTTTGCTCGGTGCTGAATCCTACTCCTATCTGAAAGACACTGAACTGAGTAACTGGGCTAAACTAAATAACTTAACTGAACCAATTTGCTGAACTGATACTGGTTAACTAAACTGATACTAGTGGTATTGTTTAATGAAGCTAAAATTGAGTTTACTGGATTCCGATGATGGATGGAATATAATGAGTTCTGAGGACTGATTAAGAGTACTGATGTTACTGAGATTTATTGTGATTATTGAGGTTACTGAGAACTGAGATTACTGAACTACTGAGATTACTGAGTTTTCCTGAGTCACATGACTGACTTGTTTCTATAGAGCATGGCTTGACTGAGAGTATCATGAAAATATGACATAGCTCTAGGCACACAACTATATTTTTTGGGTACAAGTACACTTAGGACTCGATGGAAGGAAACTAACACACATGACTGACTTGATCATAAGAGTAGAGTCCATAATCCATAAATCATAAATAAGGGATTTCATACTAATCACTGTTCTCAACAATCTATTTCATGGAAGGTAATTTCATAAAACTTGTATATAGTTGCATAGCTTTCAATATCATGCTCATTACATATTACAACCGCAATCCATAATATCATAACTTGGGGAATTTCATGAAGTACATGGGTATTCTACATCTTGTACATCAGTGAGTTTTGCAATTAAGCATAGCATAATTCCATAAAACTAGTTCAGGAGTAATCCAATAGTGTTAACAACACACATTATCAACATAGATGACATTGAATCATAGAGACCTATCATGAATCCTTCACTTAGTCACAATTTAGCTATAATGCATGATTTCTAGTCTCTTAGGTATTTTATCAAACACCTTACATGCACTCTTTAAGGTATAGGTGTATTCACAAACTTACACCACTTTCAAATTCATGGGTTCCAACTATATGATCACAATCTTCCTAGAAGTTCATCAAATTTCCACTCTATAACACAAACCACAAACAACAACATGACTACAACCATATCACCACAAAATATTCATGATTTTGTTATCAAAGATTTATAATTGAACTCCACGAAATAAAGGGATCTGTGGATTAACACTACACATACCTTAATGGCGATGAAATTATTGAAAGATTGGACCTTCAAGCTTGATTATGCAACCCTAGTAGTTTTTATCCTTCTTGTTTTCTTGGATAATGAACTTAAGATGTTAATAGGGTTTTAATGTGATTAGAAGCTATAAATTTCGTGAGTTTAAGTATTGGTACGTGTAAGGAGTGTTAAAAGACTTAATTATCCTCAAAATAACTCAAAAACTAAGTGTTTTTCGTGGCTGAAATCATAAGTGTGCGTCTCACACCTCATCGTACATGCTAAGGTTTGCGCCGCAAATCCTATCACATAACCTAAGGTGTGCGTTACACATGCTATCACACACTTGAGGGTGTGCGCCACACAACCTATCGCATACTTGTTCCAGTAGCCATGTGCGATTGTTTATGCGTCGCACTCCTACTTTGCAGGGCCATAACTTCTTGCTCGGGTGTCGTATTTTTATAAAATTGGAATCGTTGGAAAGCTAATTCGATTATTTAAAATCTGGTGGGTCTAAATCTGCCAAAATATCACATATAAATCAAGTTATCCTCATTGAAAGGTCATTCTTACGGAATCACACACTAAAACTTTATGGATCCCAAAAGCTATTACCTTGCCTTACTTTGAGTGACTCACATGAGCATGATTAACACATCATAAGCTATATTATTGCTAGAATACTCATTGTCAATCATGTACTCAAATATGAATCACAGGATATGAGGTTTCATATGTAGGAAAACTAATTTATTTCCTAGATTGGAAATTATAGGATATTACAATATCTCCCCCTTGGGAACATTCGTCCTCGAATGATATTGGTTGAGATGAGAGAAAATACAACTTACACTAATATATAGCATGAATAACTGATCATGATTTCATGGCTGACATGACTGAAAACTGAGCATATCATACTGTACATGCATATCTAATGCATGGGTAGATGATTTATGAATGTAGGACTGAGTGTTCCGCTAAACTGAGTTTCTCAAACTAAGAATGCATTTCTGATGCTTAACTGATAAGTTGAATCCATACATATCTGATGCATAATTATATGACTGGCATGATACATAAATGCATGATTGAAAGTACTGGTAAGCTGATAATGCATATCTGATACGTGAATACATGATTGAACTGACTCACGAATATGTGACTGAACATGCAATGGTAAATTCACTAAGATTGAACTGAAACATGAGAACATGATTGATTCTGCTACGGGATGTATGGATTGAACATCATGAGCTGAACTGAACCTCTGAATACTTGACTTATAGTGGAGGTCTAACTTGAAGGTCAACTTATGAGTACCCTCTATTCTAGACTAAATTCGTTATGCAAGGAGAAATTGAAGGATCTAAGGTATGAGAGCGTTAAGAGAAAGTGTGGTATCTCCCCTTTGGGACGCTATGTCCCTCTAAGAACACTTACCTGACGGAGATACTGGGTGATGCACAGGGCATTTACAAACTAGATTATAACTAAACTTTAGAAGTCTAAAACTAATGCATGAGATGGACGGAACTTGCAACTACTAGGAGGTTCTACCTTGAAATAGTTACAATCTCTGAGATTTTGGATAGCATGAATAGATGCAAGGATGAGAAAACAAGCTATACAAATCTGACTGCTCACTGGCATGACATAAATACTGAAAACTATTCCTAAAACAACTCATAGCATCCTACACATAGGTGTGGTGCACAACACACATGTGTACTCTGACTCTACTAGATGCAGCTTTCAGACTTCCTAGGACTCTATTGAACCTTAGGCTCTGATACCAGTTTATAACACCCCAATTTTCTAAACCAGAATGCTACACGGTGCTTATGACCTCGAAGGACTACAAACTAATCCATGACTGATATCTGTACCTATATACTGTGTAATATACATAAAATGCGGAAATATGAACATGAAAGGCAATAAGGTTAGAACTGAATAAACACCTGATAACAAAATGTCTGAAAAAGGTATAACAGTATGAAAATAAGTCATAAATACTAAAAATAATAAGATCTGAATATCTAATCTGACATCTAGTCTGAAAGCCTCTAACTAAACTAAATAAGGAGTTGAAGGAACATGTCCCCAACTTACTCCATTTATAAACTGAATAGTAAATATAGAAATAATCATATCATGCTCGAATAAGAAGGACTTACTGCAAACTCTGAACACCGAAATGCTACTACTGATCTGGAGCTCGTGCCTCTGAACCTGTGGTGTAATATAAGAAAAAAACCATAGCACAAATACGTCTGAATGTACTGAGTATACGAGTGAGGTAGGCTAAATGCAAAGGGTTATATGCATGAACAATGCTAACTAATATGAACGTGAGAATACATACATACATAAACAACTATAACTAAACTCGTGATGATGCTTACTACTGAGTCTGAATGCTGACGACATGACTTTACTTTTATTGAGGTACTGAATAGATTATTGACTATTTCAGACAGTTTAAATTATGAAGAACTAGTTTGAATAAATGTGTCTAACAATCCTGAAACTAAATACTGGTAACGTAAGCTATGACAACTGATATAGCTGATATAACTGTAATGATCAGACTAATCGATATAACCGATACTGAGTGACTATATCTGACAGTCTATGTTCTGATGGAACTATCTAGGTTCCGTTCTACTTGGAGTAACTAAATCTGAGATCAGTCCTATCTAGCGGGTGATCATGATTATACTAATAATAAGGATGATTTGACTTAGTGTGAGATCAGTCCTATCTAGCGAGTGATCTTTAAAGCTAATGATTCTGATACTGATTAATCATAGTTGAGATAAGTCCTAGCTAATGGGTAATCTTGAAGTATATTTACAATGATAAGCATTGACTGTATCTTACAGTACCGAATCTGTACTACTAAGCTGAGTTGACTGTGTCTGAAAGCCCTAATTCTGTAACTGAAACTGTGGGATATGTTCATCTAACGGATATGCACCAAGCTAAGATGAATGGGGTTCAATCTTTGCCCTGATTGGAAGGGTTTTAGTACTGCGCCACCAGTAAAGACATCTTCTGTGGAGTCAGTCCTAATCTAGCAGGTGACTATTGGGATCAGTCCTATACTAATAAATGTGCTAACGGGTGACCCCTGAGTATGTTAGTCCTATCTAACGGGTGACATCTCATACCTATGCTAGCAACGTAGTTCTAGAACTTAGGGATTGCTTTTAGGGATCTCAGTCGTATTCAAGCGGGTGAGCCCCCATCCCTAGGTTCACTCGGTACTGAATCCTACTCCCATCTGAAAGACACTGAACTGAATAATTGGGCCAAACTAAATAACTTAACTTAACTGATTTGCTGAATTGATACTGATTAACCGAATTGATACTAGTGGTATTGTTTAGTAGAGCTAAAACTGAGTTTACTGGATTCTGATGACGGACGGAATATAATTAGTTCTGAGGACTAATTAAGAGTACTAAAGTTACTGAGATTTACTGTGATTACTGAGGTTACTGAGCACTGAGATTACTGAGAATACTGAACTACTGAGATTACTAAGTTTTCCTGAATCACATCACTGACTGATTTCTATAGATCATGGCTTGACTGATAGTATTGTGAAAACTTGACATGGCTCTAGGCACACAACTATATTTTTTGGGTACAAGTACCCCCAGGACTCGATGAAGGAAACTGACACACATGACTGACTTGATCATAAGAGTAGAGTCCATAATCCACAATATCATAAATAAGGGATTTCATACAAAGCATGGTTCTCAACAATCTATTTCATGGAAGGAAATTTCATACAACATGTATATACTTGCATAGCTAATATCATGCTCATTACATA